>NW_025791150.1:0-27704 GCF_907164935.1 Osmia bicornis bicornis | reverse complement strand
TCCATTTAATAACAATATCATTATAAATATATCTACGTTAGATATAATGTAATATAATGATCCCTTCCCACCGATCAATGTACATATAATGGCAGCATCGTTATTACTATATCTACGTTAGATGTGTAATATACATTTAATAACAATATCATTATTACTATATCTACATCAGATGAAATTTAATATACTGATTTAATCCCACAGACCAATGTACATTTAATAACAATACCATTACTACTATATCTACATCAGATGTAATTTAATATACTGATTTAATCCCACAGATCAATGTACATATAATAACAGTTTCGTTATTACTATATCTACATTAGATATAATGTAATATATTGATACCTTCCCACAGACCAATGTACATTTAATAACAATATTATTATTACTATATCTACATTAGATATAGTGTAATATAATGATCCCTTCCCACCGATCAATGTACATATAATGGCAGTATCGTTATTACTATATCTACATTAGATATAATGTAATATACTGATACCTTCCCATAGATCAATGTACATATAATAACAGTATCGTTATTACTATATCTACATTAGATATGTAATATACATTTAATAACAATATCATTATTACTATATCTACATCAGATGTAATTTAATATACTGATTTAACCCCACAGATCAATGTACATATAATAACAGTTTCGTTATTACTATATCTACATTAGATATAATGTAATATATTGATCCCTTCCCACAGACCAGTGTACATTTAATAACAATATCATTATTACTATATCTACATTAGATATAATGTAATATAATGATCCCTTCCCACCGATCAATTTACATATAATGGCAGTATCGTTATTACTATGTCTACATTAGATCTACTGCAATATACTGATTCCTTCCCACAGATCAATGTACGTTGAATAACAGTACCATTTATACTATATCTACATTGGTTACAATGAAATATACTGATCCCATCCCACAGATCAATGTGATTTTGGTAACAATATCATTATTACTATATCTACATCAGATGAAATTTAATATAATGACTTATTCCCACAGACCAATGTACATTTAATGACAATATCACTATTACTATATCTTCATTAGATATAATGTAAAATACTGATCACTTCCCACAGATCAATGCACAGATTGTAACATTATCGTCATTACTATATCTACATTAGATACGAAATTAACACTTAATAACAGTATCGTTATTACTATATCTACATTAGATATGTAATATACATTTAATAACAATATCATTATTACTATATCTACATCAGACGAAATTTAATATACTGATTTAATCCCACAGACCAATGTACTTTTAATAACAATACCATTATTACTATATCTACATCAGATGTAATTTAATATACTGATTTAATCCCACAGATCAATGTACATATAATAACAGTTTCGTTACTACTATATCTACATTAGGTATAATGTAATATACTGATACCTTCCCACAGATCAATGTACATATAATAACAGTATCGTTATTACTGTATCTACATTAGATCTACTGCAATATACTGATTCCTTCCCACAGATCAATGTACATTGAATAACAGTATCATTTATACTATATCTACATTGGATATAATGTAATATACTGATGCCTTCCCACAGATCAATGAAATTTTGGTAACAATATCATTATTACTATATCTACATTAGATATAATGTAATATACTGATCCCTTCCCACAGATCAATATACATATAATAACAGTATCATTATTACTATATCTACATCAGATGAAATGTAATATACTGATTTAATCCCACAGACCAATGTACATTTAATAACAATATCATTATTACTATATCTACATTAGATATAATGTAATATAATGGTCCCTTCCCACCGATCAATGTACATATAATGGCAGTATCGTTATTACTATATCTCCATTTGATATGTAATATACATTTATTAACAATATCATTATTACTATATCTACATCAGATGAAATGTAATATACTGATTTAATCCCACAGACCAATGTACATTTAATAACAATATCATTATTACTATATCTACATTAGATATAATGTAATATAATGATCCCTTCCCACCGATCAATGTACATATAATGGCAGTATCGTTATTACTATATCTACAATAGATATAATGTAATATACTGATACCTTCCCACAGATCAATGTACATACAATAACAGTATCGTTATTACTATATCTACATTAGATGTGTAATATACATTTAATAACAATATCATTATTAATATATCTACATCAGATGTAATGTAATATACTGATTTATTCCCACAGACCAATGTACATTTAATAACAATATCATTATTACTATATCTACATTGGATACAATGTAATATACTGATACCTTCCCACAGATCAATGTACAAATAATAACAGTATCGTTATTACTATATCTACATTAGATATAATGTAATATACTGACACCTTCCCACAGATCAATTTACATATAATAACAGTATCGTTATTACTATATCTACATTAGATATGTAATATACATTTAATTACAATATCATTATTACTATATCTACATCAGATGAAATTTAATATACTGATCCCTTCCCACAGACCAATGTACATTTAATAGATATAGTAATGACGAAACTGTTATTATATGCACATTGATCTGTGGGATTAAATCAGTATATTAAATTACATCTGATGTAGATATAGTAATAATGATATTGTTATTAAATGTACATTGGTCTGTGGGATTAAATCAGTATATTAAATTTCATCTGATGTAGATATTGTTATTAAATGTATATTACATATCTAATGTAGATATAGTAATAACGATACTGTTATTCTATGTATATTGATCTGTGGGAAGCTATCAGTCTATTACATTATATCTATTGTAGATATAGTAATAACGAAACTGCTATTATATGTACATTGATCTGTGGGAAGGTATCAGTATATTACATTATATCTAATGTAGATATAGTAATAATGATATTGTTATTAAATGTACATTGGTCTGTGGGATTAAATCAGTATATTACATTTCATATGATGTAGATATAGTAATAATGATATTGTTATTAGATGTATATTCCATATCTAATGTAGATATAGTAATAACGAAACTGCTATTATATGTACATTGATCTGTGGGAAGGTTTCAGTATATTACATTATATCTAATGTAGATATCGTAATAACGAAACTGTTATTATATGTACATTGATCTGTGGGATTAAATCAGTATATTAAATTACATCTGATGTAGATATAGTAATAATGATATTGTTATCAAATGTGCATTGGTCTGTGGGATTAAATCAGTATATTAAATTTCATCTGGTGTAGATATAGTAATAATGATATTGTTATTAAATGTATATTACATATCTAATGTAGATATAGTAACTACGAAACTGTTATTATATGTACATTGATCTGTGGGAAGCTATCAGTCTATTACATTATATCTATTGTAGATATAGTAATAACGAAAATGCTATTATATGTACATTGATCTGTGGGTAGGGATCAGTATATTACATTATATCTAATGTAGATATAGTAATAATGATGTTGTTACCAAAATTACATTGATCTGTGGGAAGGCATCAGTATATTACATTATATCCAATGTAGATATAGTATAAATAATACTGTTACTCAATGTACATTGATCTGTGGGAAGGAATCAGTATATTGCAGCAGATCTAATGCAGATATAGTAATAAGGATACTGCCATTATATGTACATTGATCGGTGGGAAGGGATCATTATATTACATTATATCTAATGTAGATATAGTAATAATGATATTGTTATTAAATATATATTACATATCTAATGTAGATATAGTAATAACGATACTGTTATTATATGTATATTGATCTGTGGGAAGGTATCAGTATATTACATTATATCTATTGTAGATATAGTAATAACGAAAATGCTATTATATGTACATTGATCTGTGGGAAGGTATCAGTGTATTACATTGTATCCAATGTAGATATAGTAATAATGATATTGTTATTAAATGTACATTGGTCTGTGGGAATAAATCAGTATATTAAATTACATCTGATGTAGATATAGTAATAATGATATTGTTATTAAATGTACATTGGTCTGTGGGAATAAATCAGTATATTACATTTCATCTGATGTAGATATAGTAATAAATGTATATTACATATCTAATGTAGATATAGTAATAACGATACTGTTATTATATGTACATTGATCTGTGGGAAGCTATCAGTATATTACATTGTATCCCATGTAGATATAGTAATAATGATATTGTTATTGAATGTACATTGGTCTGTGGGATTGAATCAGTATATTAAATTTCATCTGATGTAGATACATTAAAAATGATATTGTTATTAAATGTATATTACATATCTAATGTAGATATAGTAATAACGATACTGTTATTATATGTAAATTGATCTGTGGGAAGGTATCAGTATATTACATTATATCTAATGTAGATATAGTAATAACGATACTGTTATTATATCTACATTGATCTGTGGGAAGGTATCAGTATATTACATTGTATCCAATGTAGATATAGTCATAATGATATTGTTACTAAATGTACATTGGTCTGTGGGAATAAATCAGTATATTACATTACATCTGATGTAGATATATTGATAATGATATTGTAATAAATGTATATTACATATCTAATGTAGATATAGTAATAACGGTACTGTTATTATATGTACATTGATCTGTGGGAAGGTATCAGTATATTACATTGTATCTATTGTAGATATAGTAACAACGAAACTGTTATTATATGTACACTGATCTGTGGAAAGGGATCAGTATATTACATTATACCTAATGTAGATATAGTAATGACGATAATGTTACAATCTGTGCATTGATCTGTGGGAAGTGATCAGTATATTACATTATATCTACTGAAGATATAGTAATAATGATATTGTTATTAAATGTATATTACATATCTAATGTAGAGATAGTAATAACGATACTGCCATTATATGTAAATTGATCGGTGGGAAGGTATCAGTATATTACATTATATCTAATGTAGATATAGTAACAATGATATTGTTACCAAAATTACATTGATCTGTGGGAAGGCATCAGTATATTACAATATATCCAATGTAGATATAGTATAAATGACACTGTTATTCAATGTACATTGATCTGTCGGAAGGAATCAGTATATTGCAGTAGATCTAATGTAGATATAGTAATAACGTTACTGTTATTAAGTGTTTATTACATATCTAATGTAGATATAGTAATGACGATAATGTTACAATCTGTGCATCGATCTGTGGGAAGTGATCAGTATATTACATTATATCTAAAGAAGATATAGTAATAATGATATTGTTATTAAATGTAGATTGGTCTGTGGGATTAAATCAGTATATTACATTACATCTGATGTAGATATAGTAATAATGATACTGTTATTCAATGTACATTGGTCTGTGGGATTAAATCAATATATTAAATTACATCTGATGTAGATATAGTAATAATGGTATTGTTATTAAATGTACATTGTTCTGTGGGATTAAATCGGTATATTACATTACATCTGATGTAGATATAGTAATAATGATATTGTTATTAAATGTATATTACATATCAAATGGAGATATAGTAATAACGATACTGCCATTATATGTACATTGATCTGTGGGATAGGTATCAGTATATTACATTATATCCAATGTAGATATAGTAATAATGATATTGTTATTAAATGTACATTGGTCTGTGGGAATAAATCAGTATATTACATTTCATCTGATGTAGATATAGTAATAAATGTATATTACATATCTAATGTAGATATAGTAATAACGATACTGTTATTATATGTACATTGATCTGTGGGAAGCTATCAGTATATTACATTGTATCCCATGTAGATATAGTAATAATGATATTGTTATTCAATGTACATTGATCTGTGGGATTGAATCAGTATATTACATTACATCTGATGTAGATATATTGATAATGATATTGTTATTAAATGTATATTACATATCAAATGGAGATATAGTAATAACGATACTGTTATTCTATGTATATTGATCTGTGGGAAGGCATCAGTATATTACATTATATCTAATGTAGATATAGTAATAATGATATTGTTATTAAATGTATATTAAATATCAAATGTAGATATAGTAATAACGATACTGCCATTATATGTACATTGATCGGTGGGAAGGGACCATTATATTACATTATATCTAATGTAGATATAGTAATAATGATATTGTTATTAAATGTATATTACATATCTAATGTAGATATAGTAATAGCGAAACTGTTATTATATGTACATTGATCTGTAGGTAGGGATCAGTATATTGCATTATATCTAATGTACATATAGCAATAATGATGTTGTTACCAAAATTACATTGATCTGTGGGAAGGCATCAGTATATTACATTATATCCAATGTAGATATAGTATAAATGATACTGTTATTCAATGTACATATAATAACAGTATCGTTATTACTATATCTGCATTAGATCTGCTGCAATATACTGATTCCTTCCCACAGATCAATGTACATTGAATAACAGTATCATATATACTATATCTACACTGGATATAATTTAATATACTGACCCCTTCCCACAGATCAATGTAATTTTGGTATCAATATCATTATTACTATATCTACATTAGATATGTAATATTCACTTAATAACAATATCATTATTACTATATCTACATTAGATATAATGTAATATACACTTAATAACAATATCATTATTACTATATCTACATTAGATATGTAATATACACTTAATAACAATATCATTATTACTATATCTACATTAGATATAATGTAATATACTGATGCCTTCCCACAGATCAATATACATATAATAACAGTATCGTTATTACTGTATCTACATTAGATATGTAATATACATTTAATAACAATATCATTATTACTATGTCTACATCAGATGAAATTTAATATACTGATTTAATCCCAGAGACCAATGTACATTTAATAACAATATCATTATTACTATATCTACATTAGATATAATGTAATATAATGATTTAATCCCACGGATCAATGTACATTTGATAACAATATCATTATTACTATATCTCCATTTGATATGTAATATACATTTAATAACAATATCATTATTAATATATCTACATCAGATGTAATGTAATATACTGATTTATTCCCACAGACCAATGTACATTTAATAACAATATCATTATTACTATATCTACATCAGATGAAATTTAATATACTGATTTAATCCCACAGACCAATGTACATTTAATAACAATATCATTATTACTATATCTACATTAGATATAATGTAATATAATGATTTAATCCCACAGATCAATGTACATTTAAGAACAATATCATTATTACTATATCTACATTAGATATAATGTAATATAATGATCCCTTCCCACCGATCAATGTACATATAATGGCAGTATCGTTATTACTATATCTACAACAGATATAATGTAATACACTGATACCTTCCCACAGATCAATGTACATATAATAACAGTATCGTTACTACTATATCTGCATTTGATATGTAATATACATTTAATAACAATATCATTATTAATATATCTACATAAGATGAAATTTAATATACTGATTTAATCCCACAGACCAATGTAGATTCAATAACAATATCATTATTACTATATCTACATGGGATACAATGTAATATACTGATACCTTCCCACAGATCAATGTACATACAATAACAATACCATTATTACTATATCTACATCAGATGAAATTTAATATACTGATTGAATCCCACAGACCAATGTACATTTAATAACAATATCATTATTACTATATCTACATTGGATACAATGTAATATAATGATCCCTTCCCACCGTTCAATGTACATATAATGGCAGTATCGTTATTACTATATCTACATTTGATATTTGATATACATTTAATAACAATATCATTATTACTATATCTACATTAGATATAATGTATTATACTTATCCCTTCCCACAGATCAATGTACATATAATAACAATATCATACTATATCTACATTAGATACAATATAATATACTGATACCTTCCAACAGGTCAATGTATATATAATAACCGTTTCGATATTACTATATCTACATTAGATATGTAATATACATTTAATAACAATATCATTATTACTATATCTACATCAGATGAAATTTAATATACTGATTTAATCCCACAGACCAATGTACATTTAATAACAATATCATTATTACTATATCTACATTAGATATAATGTAGTATAATGATCCCTTCCCACCGATCAATGTACATATAATGGCAGTATCGTTATTACTATATCTCCATTTGATATGTAATATACATTTAATAACAATATCATTATTAATATATCTACATCAGATGTAATGTAATATACTGATTTATTCCCACAGACCAATGTACATTTAATAACAATATCATTATGACTATATCTACATTGGATACAAGGTAATATACTGATACCTTCCCACAGATCAATGTACATATAATAACAGTATCGTTATTACTATATCTACATTGGACACAATGTAATATACTGATATCTTCCCACAGATCAATGTACATATAATAACAGTATCGTTATTACTATATCAACATTAGATATGTAATATACATTTAATAGCAATATCATTATTACTATATCTACATCAGATGAAATTTAATATACTGATTTAATCCCACAGACCAATGTACATTTAATAACAATATCATTATTAATATATCTACATCAGATGAAATTTAATATACTGATTTAATCCCACAGACCAATGTACATTCAATAACAATATCATTATTACTATATCTACATGGGATACAATGTAATATACTGATACCTTCCCACAGATCAATGTACATATAGTAACAGTA
This sequence comes from Osmia bicornis bicornis, assembly GCF_907164935.1. Classification (NCBI taxonomy): domain Eukaryota; kingdom Metazoa; phylum Arthropoda; class Insecta; order Hymenoptera; family Megachilidae; genus Osmia; species Osmia bicornis. The sequence goes on along the minus strand of NW_025791150.1, from coordinate 18,749 downwards.
TCGTTATTACTATATCTACATTAGATATGTAATATACATTTATTACTATATCTACATCAGATGAAATTTAATATACTGATTTAATCCCACACACCAATGTACATTTAATAACAATATCATTATTAATATATCTACATCAGATGAAATTTAATATACTGATTTAATCCCACAGACCAATGTACATTCAATAACAATATCATTATTATTATATGTACATGGGATACAGTGTAATATACTGATACCTTCCCACCGATCAATGTACATATAATGGCAGTATCGTTATTACTATATCTCCATTTGATATGTAATATACATTTATTACTATATCTACATCAGATGAAATTTAATATACTGATTTAATCCCACACACCAATGTACATTTAATAACAATATCATTATTAATATATCTACATCAGATGAAATTTAATATACTGATCTAATCCCACAGACCAATGTACACACAATAACAATATCATTATTACTATATCTACATGGGATACAACGTAATATACTGATACCTTCCCACCTATCAATGTACATATAATGGCAGTATCGTTATTACTATATCTCCATTTGATATGTAATATACATTTAATAACAATATCATTATTAATATATCTACAACAGATGTAATGTAATATACTGATTTATTCCCACAGATCAATGTACATTTAATAACAATATCATTCTGACTATATCTACACTGGATACAATGTAATATACTGATACCTTCCCACAGATCAATATACATAGAATAACAGTATCGTTATTACTATATCTACATTAGATATGTAATATACATTTATTACTATACCTACATCAGATGAAATTTAATATACTGATTTAATCACACAGAACAATGTACATTTAATAACAATACCATTATTACTATATCTACATTAGATATAATGTAATATACTGATCCCTTCCCACAGATCAATGTACATATAATAACAGTTTCGTTATTACTATATCTACATCAGATGAAATTTAATATACTGATTTAATCCCACAGACCAATGTACATTTAATAACAATATCACTATTACTATATCTTCATTAGATATAATGTAAAATACTGATCACTTCCCACAGATCAATGCACAGATTGTAACATTATCGTCATTACTATATCTACGTTAGATACGAAATAAACACTTAATAACAGTATCGTTATTACTATATCTACATTAGATCTACTGCAATATACTGATTCCTTCCCACAGATCAATGTACATTGAATAACAGTATCATTCACACTATATCTACATTGGATATAATGTAATATACTGATGGCTTCCCACAGATCAATGTAATTTTGGTAACAATATCGTTATTACTATATCTACATTAGATAAAATGTAATATACTTATCCCTTCCCACCGATCAATGTACATATAATAACAGTTTCGTTATTACTATATCTACATTAGATATGTAATATACATTTAATAACAATATCATTATTACTATATCTACATCAGATGAAATTTAATATACTGATTTTATCCCACAGTCCAATGTACATTTAATAACAATATCATTATTGCTATATCTACATTAGATATAATGTAATATAATGATACCTTCCCACCGATCAATTTACATATAATGGCAGTATCGTTATTACTATATCTACATTCGATATGTAATATACATTTAATAACAATATCATTATTATTATATCTACATCAGATGCAATGTAATATACTGATTTAATCCCACAGACCAATGTACATTTAATAACCATATCATTATTACTATATCTACATCAGATATAATGTAATATACTGATTTAATCCCACAGACCAATGTACATATAATAACAGTATCGTTATTGCTATATCTACATTAGATATGTAATATACATTTAATAACAATATCATTGTTACTATATCTACATCAGATGAAGTTTAATATACTGATTTAATCCCACAGTCCAATGTACATTTAATAACATTACCATTATTACTATATCTACATCAGATGTCATTTAAAATACTGATTTAATCCCACAGATCAATGTACATACAATAACAGTTTCGTTATTACTATATCTACATTAGATATGTAATATACATTCAATAACAATATCATTATTACTATATCTACATCAGATGAAATTTAATATACTGATTTTATCCCACAGTCCAATGTACATTTAATAACAATATCATTATTGCTATATCTACATTAGATATAATGTAATATAATGATACCTTCCGACCGATCAATTTACATATAATGGCAGTATCGTTATTACTATATCTACATTCGATATGTAATATACATTTAATAACAATATCATTATTATTATATCTACATCAGATGCAATGTAATATACAGATTTAATCCCACAGACCAATGTACATTTAATAACCATATCATTATTACTATATCTACATCAGATATAATTTAATATACTGATTTAATCCCACAGACCAATGTACGTATAATAACAGTATCGTTATTGCTATATCTACATTAGATATGTAATATACATTTAATAACAATATCATTATTACTATATTTACATCAGATGAAATTTAATATACTGATTGAATCCCACAGACCAATGTACATTTAATAACAACATCATTATTACTATATCTTAATTAGATATAATGTAATATACTGATCACTTCCCAAAGATCAATGCACAGATTTTAACATTATCGTCATTACTATATCCACATTAGATATGTAATAAACACTTAATAACAGTATCGTTATTACTATATCTACATTAGATCTACTGCAATATACTGATCCCTTCCCACAGATCAATGTAATTTTGTTAACAATATCATTATTACTATATCTACATTAGATATAATGTAATATACTGATCCCTTCCCACAGATCAATGTACATATAATAACAGTTTCGTTATTACTACATCTACATTAGATACAATATAATATACTGATACCTTCCAACGGATAAATGTACATATAATAACAGTATCGTTATTACTATATCTACATTAGATATGTAATATACATTTAATAACTATATCGTTATTACTATATCTACATCAGATGAAATTTAACATACTGATTTAATCCCACAGACCAATGTACATTTAATAACAATATCATTATAAATATATCTACGTTAGATATAATGTAATATAATGATCCCTTCCCACCGATCAATGTACATATAATGGCAGCATCGTTATTACTATATCTACGTTAGATGTGTAATATACATTTAATAACAATATCATTATTACTATATCTACATCAGATGAAATTTAATATACTGATTTAATCCCACAGACCAATGTACATTTAATAACAATACCATTACTACTATATCTACATCAGATGTAATTTAATATACTGATTTAATCCCACAGATCAATGTACATATAATAACAGTTTCGTTATTACTATATCTACATTAGATATAATGTAATATATTGATACCTTCCCACAGACCAATGTACATTTAATAACAATATTATTATTACTATATCTACATTAGATATAGTGTAATATAATGATCCCTTCCCACCGATCAATGTACATATAATGGCAGTATCGTTATTACTATATCTACATTAGATATAATGTAATATACTGATACCTTCCCACAGATCAATGTACATATAATAACAGTATCGTTATTACTATATCTACATTAGATATGTAATATACATTTAATAACAATATTATTATTACTATATCTACATCAGATGTAATTTAATATACTGATTTAACCCCACAGATCAATGTACATATAATAACAGTTTCGTTATTACTATATCTACATTAGATATAATGTAATATATTGATACCTTCCCACAGACCAGTGTACATTTAATAACAATATCATTATTACTATATCTACATTAGATATAATGTAATATAATGATCCCTTCCCACCGATCAATTTACATATAATGGCAGTATCGTTATTACTATGTCTACATTAGATCTACTGCAATATACTGATTCCTTCCCACAGATCAATGTACGTTGAATAACAGTACCATTTATACTATATCTACATTGGTTACAATGAAATATACTGATCCCATCCCACAGATCAATGTGGTTTTCGTAACAATATCATTATTACTATATCTACATCAGATGAAATTTAATATAATGACTTATTCCCACAGACCAATGTACATTTAATGACAATATCACTATTACTATATCTTCATTAGATATAATGTAAAATACTGATCACTTCCCACAGATCAATGCACAGATTGTAACATTATCGTCATTACTATATCTACATTAGATACGTAATAAACACTTAATAACAGTATCGTTATTACTATATCTACATTAGATATATAATATACATTTAATAACAATATCATTATTACTATATCTACATCAGACGAAATTTAATATACTGATTTAATCCCACAGACCAATGTACTTTTAATAACAATACCATTATTACTATATCTACATCAGATGTAATTTAATATACTGATTTAATCCCACAGATCAATGTCCATATAATAACAGTTTCGTTATTACTATATCTACATTAGATATAATGTAATATACTGATACCTTCCCACAGATCAATGTACATATAATAACAGTATCGTTATTACTATACCTACATTAGATCTACTGCAATATACTGATTCCTTCCCACAGATCAAGGTACATTGAATAACAGTATCATTTATACTATATCTACATTGGATATAATGTAATATACTGATGCCTTCCCACAGATCAATGAAATTTTGGTAACAAAATCATTATTACTATATCTACATTAGATATAATGTAATATACTGATCCCTTCCCACAGATCAATATACATATAATAACAGTATCGTAATTACTATATCTACATCAGATGAAATGTAATATACTGATTTAATCCCACAGACCAATGTACATTTAATAACAATATCATTATTACTATATCTACATTAGATATAATGTAATATAATGGTCCCTTCCCACCGATCAATGTACATATAATGGCAGTATCGTTATTACTATATCTCCATTTGATATGTAATATACATTTATTAACAATATCATTATTACTATATTTACATCAGATGAAATGTAATATACTGATTTAATCCCACAGACCAATGTACATTTAATAACAATATCATTATTACTATATCTACATTAGATATAATGTTATATAATGATCCCTTCCCACCGATCAATGTACATATAATGGCAGTATCGTTATTACTATATCTACAATAGATATAATGTAATATACTGATACCTTCCCACAGATCAATGTACATACAATAACAGTATCGTTATTACTATATCTACATTAGATGTGTAATATACATTTAATAACAATATCATTATTAATATATCTACATCAGATGTAATGTAATATACTGATTTATTCCCACAGACCAATGTACATTTAATAACAATATCATTATTACTATATCTACATTGGATACAATGTAATATACTGATACCTTCCCACAGATCAATGTACAAATAATAACGGTATCGTTATTACTATATCTACATTAGATATAATGTAATATACTGATACGTTCCCACAGATCAATTTACATATAATAACAGTATCGTTATTACTATATCTACATTAGATATGTAATATACATTTAATAACAATATCATTATTACTATATCTACATCAGATGAAATTTAATATACTGATCCCTTCCCACAGACCAATGTACATTTAATAGATATAGTAATGACGAAACTGTTATTATATGTACATTGATCTGTGGGTAGGGATCAGTATATTACATTATATCTAATGTAGATATAGTAATAATGGTATTGTTATTAAATGTTCATTGATCTGTGGGAATAAATCAGTATATTAAATTTCATCTGATGTAGATATAGTTATAAATGTATATTACATATCTAATGTAGATATAGTAATAACGATACTGTTATTATATGTACATTGATCTGTGGGAAGGTATCAGTATATTACATTGTATCCCACGTAGATATAGTAATAATGATATTGTTATTGAGTGTACATTGGTCTGTGGGATTAAATCAGTATACTAAATTTCATCTGATGTAGATATATTAATAATGATATTGTTATTAAATGTACATTGGTCTGTGGGATTAAATCAGTATATTACATTTCATCTGATGTAGATATAGTAATAATGATATTGTTCTTAAATGTATATTACATATCTAATGTAGATATAGTAATAACGACACTGTTATTATATGTACATTGATCTGTGGGAAGGTATCAGTATATTACATTATATCTAATGTAGATATCGTAATAACGAAACTGTTATTATATGTACATTGATCTGTGGGATTAAATCAGTATATTAAATTACATCTGATGTAGATATAGTAATAATGATATTGTTATCAAATGTGCATTGGTCTGTGGGATTAAATCAGTATATTAAATTTCATCTGGTGTAGATATAGTAATAATGATATTGTTATTAAATGTATATTACATATCTAATGTAGATATAGTAACTACGAAACTGTTATTATATGTACATTGATCTGTGGGAAGGTATCAGTATATTACATTATATCTATTGTAGATATAGTAATAACGAAACTGTTATTCAATGTACATTGATCTGTGGGAAGGGATCAGTATATTGCAGGAGATCTAATTCAGATATAGTAATAACGATACTGCCATTATATGTACATTCATCGGTGGGAAGGGATCATTATATTTCATTATATCTAATGTAGATATAGTAATAATGATATTGTTATTAAATGTACATTGGTCTGTGGGATTAAATCAGTATATTTAATTTCATCTGATGTAGATATAGTAATAATGATATTGTTATTAAATGTATATTACATATTTAATGTAGATATAGTAATAACGATACTGTTATTCTATGTATATTGATCTGTGGGAAGGTATCAGTATATTACATTATATCTATTGTAGATATAGTAATAACGATACTGTTATTATATGTAAATTGATCTGTGGGAAGATATCAGTATATTACATTATATCTAATGTAGATATAGTAATAATGATATTGTTATTAAATGTACATTGGTCTGTGGGAAGTGTTGGTTGAATAGCCTGGGTGAAAATGAATCGACAAATAATTACATTTAATTATTGGCTTTTACACACTGTCTTTATTTATTTTGATATGCAATTAAACACAAGCAGAGCAACGCAGTCCCTTGTCTCTAGCGGTCCAAAACCGGAGTGAGAAACGGAGCGGAAAAGTCATGAAAAACTCCGTTACGCTCGGTCATGAAACAATAGACGACTCAACACGCAAAACGCGCATCTACGCGTGGTCGACTCACATAGAAATAATCTAACACTCCCTCCCGATCACAAGATACATGCGAGTTTACTAAGTATTTAGCATCGTTAAGTTTTTTTTTTTTTGATTTATATGCGATTAATATGTAGAATGTTAAAATTGACATAAACTTAAAAAATATCCTCTCTCTTAATTATATCTCTTCGTGTGTCTGATTGATTAACGTAGGTCTACGCAGATTTGTTGGCTGCAACAGATGTACAAGAAATGATTAATTTTAGTTATAGACACTTATTTCATTTAAAATTAGATTTGTCAATTTTTCGTGAAGTTCAAAGGACAGAGGCTTTGTAAAGATATCGGCAATTTGATCCTTAGATGGTATCCAGCCTAATTTAATTAAATTTCTTTGAACACATTCCTTAACATAGTGTTCCCGTATTTCGGTCATATGCCGAAGTTTATTTCCGCCGTTAGTTTTAGCGCTCGCTTCAGCTGCTTTATTATCGCACCACAATTGCATCGGGCAGAAGGATTTATTTAATATTATTTGTAATGAATTGTTAATTGCAACGATTTCTTGGCAGGCTTCACTCATAGCAACGTATTCGGCCTGACACGTTGACAAAGCCACATATGATTGTTTGTGTGTTCTCCAAGCAATAGAGTCTCCAAATAACTGAACTACAAAGCCGCACGTTGTCAGTGATCCTTTGCAGTCCGCAAAGCTTGCGTCCGAGAAGGCCTGCAAGTCACATCTTTTCGCTAAAAATCTTAAACCTTTGTTTTTAGTACCCTTCAGATATCTGAAGACCCGTTTAACCATTTTCCAGTCGTCTTCGGTTGGATTTAGCTGGTGTCTGCTTAAAACATTGACAGAGTACGAGATATCTGGTCGCGTAGCATTAGCAAGGTACAACAAGCTACCTACAGCCTCCCTGTAAGGTGCATTTTCTACATTCAACATTTTGGACAACTTTTCACAATCATATGTGCTTTCTCGTAATTTCCTTTCACGATTCGCAACTTGAACGGTGACCATAGGTGAACGTTGCGGATGCATTTCATTAAAGCCAAATCTCTTTAAAATTTTATCTATGTATGTCTTTTGATGTAGTACGATAATTTGTTTTTGTTTGTCTCTTTCTATGGTTATTCCTAAAAAGTTTCGCGGCTCACCCAGGTCAGTCATTTCAATTACCATTTGCAGTTTAGTTTTTACACTGTTTAATTTGTTCAAATCGTTGCTAGCCAACAGCATGTCATCAACATACAATATCAATATCAAAAATTTATGCATGTCCCTCCACACGAATAAACAAGGTTCAATATCATGAGACATTAAACCTATTTTCGAAGCTGCTTTTGCAAATCGCTCATACCATCGTTTTGGACTTATTCGCAGGCCATACAACGCGCGTTTCAACTTGCATACCTTTACTTGGCGATCTTTATCTGTGTGCTGAGTTCCTTCCGGAATTTCCATAAAAATTTCTTCTTCTATTTCGCCGTTGAGGAACGCAGTTTTTACATCGAGTTGGCTAACTTCTAAGGCGTATTTATTAATAATTGCAATAACTAGCCGTACTAATGGTAAACGTGAGACTGGTGCGTATGTTTCCCTTAAATCATATATATTTTTATCTTTAAAACCGCGTATTACAAGTCTAGCTTTATATCTAACTTTATTATCCTTTTCAATTTTACGTTTTAGAACCCATCTAGAATCTATGACATTCGGTTTCTTTCCGTTCTTCATCACAGTAGGCCGATCGACGAGTTCCCACACATCATTTTTCATCATAGAGTTTAATTCATCATTTATGGCTTCTAGCCACAGATTTTTCTCTGGAGTTTGCATAGCTTCTTTATAGGACGAAGGGTCTTTATTTATTTTTGCCAAAAGAGCATGATATACCTGATCTACGTCTACATTAGTTTCATTATCGTTTTGTTGCATGTTTCTGTCAGTGAATGTAATTTTGTCGCGATTTTCAAGATCTTGCGGTATATCTGCAAAGCTCGTATCATTAATATGCTGACCAGACTCATTTGGAGCTATGATATCTGATTCTGTCTCTTTAGTTTCTGATATAATCCGTTTGTTCGGTCTACCTCTCCTATTTTTCTTCTCTCCCTCCGTTTTTGCGATTTCTGCTTGATGCTCATCAGCATCCTTTTCGAAAAAGACAAACCAGTTATCTTTGTCTACGTCATCAAAAGTTGTTACCCAATCCTTAATACTATCTTTACTATATTTGTCTCCGTATACTAATTTCTCATTAAACCTGGCGTCACGGCTTTCGTAATATTTACCTTCTTCAGGTTTCAAAAAAATATAGCCGGTTGGTTTATAACCTACTAATACTACTCGTCGTCCTTCGTATCTAAATTTTGGTCCCGTTTTTCTTTGCACTTTGATATACGCGATACAACCGAATCTTTTTATCTGGTTTATATTAAAACTGTGATCTGGCGCGAATTTTTGCAAAGGAATAATCATCCCATTAGATTTGTGCGGCGTTCTATTATAAGCGTATACTGCTGCTCCTAAAGCTAAATCCCACATATTTTCCGGAAGTTTTGAATCACATATATAGGCTCTCACCTTTTTTTGTATGGTTTGGTTAAAACGTTCGGCTACACCATTGTGTTGTGGGGTATCAGGACAAGCAAGTTGCAGTTCAGCTTCAAGACGATTCAGAACCCTTTCAGTGTACCCGCCGATGTACTCCCTTCCCTGGTCTGAGCGTAAATAGCAGACTTTCGCGTCGCGTCCTAGTACGTTTCTCGCGCTTTTGACAAATGCTTCAAAACAGTAGCCTGTATCGCTTTTGGCTTTCATCGGATATGCCATCGCTAGTCTTGAATAATCATCTATAAAAACTGAAATAAACCTATACCCTTTAGGATATGTAGAGGGGTTAATGATGCCCATCGTATCCGAATGAATTATTTGTAACGGTTCTGTAGCTCTATTTCTTGTCGTGGTAAATGGCAATTTATTTATTTTTGAAACCATGCAAACTTCACAGTCTAAGATCGAGTCGTCAAACAGGGCCTTCTGTAGCTGTTGATTGTTAGGAAACTGTTTTTGTAATGCCTTTAAATATGAAATAGACGCATGCTCCATTCTCACGTGCCAAAGCATTGCATTATTGTTCTTAACAAATTTATTATATTTAGGACTAAACGGCGTTTCATTTTCTGACAATTCTGAGGTTGGCAATTCGTTTACGTCATTAAATGCTCTGTCCCAAATCGTAGTATCGAGGTTCGAATTGTCATAAACATTAGTTTTATTTACAATAGGTTCTAACAAATTGCTAATTTCAAAAGTTATTTTATTTTGTTCAACGCTACCATCCTTGCTTTCTGCCTTTGAACTTTCACGCGTTTCTTCCGATTTATTCATTGAGTTTTCGGATTGTATCTTGCAATCGTTTTCTTTCATTTCGTTTCTATCTTGTGTCAGGCGCGAAGTCACACTTCTCGTCATATATCTCGGAAATCTATCAGATCCTTTATCAGATTCTTTAGTACTCAAGAATGCAATAATCCGTTTGTTTGGGCGTTTGTTCGCGACAGTTATATTTCCACTATTTTTGTTTGATTCAAGTTCTATTACCCAATACGGCTGTTGATAAATACCCGAGATAAACGACTCATTCGAAACTGGATCAAAGATATCTATTTTTTCGTTATCAAGATATATACTCAGGCCCATATCTGCAAATTTTCTTAATGATAGTAAATTTTCAGATAGATTTTGGGCATAAATTATATTATGTAATTCTATCTCCCTATTACCACTCGTGACTGCGTGTATGCTTCCTGCTCCCTCCGTTTTCAAATCGGCAGAGGTATCATTATTCGCACATCTTATTAGGCCGCGACCGTTTTCATCAAATGTTTTAAATATCAGTTTCGAATTTGTCAAGTGTTCTGTCGCCCCCGAGTCGGCAAGAAATTTAGTAAGAAATCGCGTTTCGCTTGTGTCATTATTTATTGTCGTGTCGTCACGATTTGTTTCCTTTTCGTACGACACAGATATAAAGTTACCGCAGCGCGCATTAACGTGTAAACTCTTACCTTTGTCTTTCGCGGAAACTTCACAGTTACCTTTCTGTTGTAGATACTTTGGGCGCTTTTCGTTCCTACCTCCCCTATTCTGGCCGAATTTGCCTCGTTTGTAGGGGAATCTGGGGCGTTTAGACTCATTTTCTCGATCATACTCATGACCTTTTCGCTTTAAACCTCTTTTATTGTTAAAGCAACCTCTTTGAAGAAGTCTCGAGTTGCCGCGTCTATAATTGCTGTCTTTAGTCAGTAAGGGTCCGTCCCGTCGTAGTTTTTCTATCCGTAGTGGACACTCAAATGCTTTATGGGTCACGAACTCGTTACATTCGAAACATTTCTTTAGTCCTGTCCCTTTTCTGGGGCAATTACGGCTGATATGTCCAAAATCGTCGCAATTAAAACACCGTTCTTTTGTGTCTAGTTTACGAGCATTCAAGGCTGTACCCGTGTTTGTCATTGTAGTCATTTTATTTGCTTCCGTTTGCATTATATACATTTTAAGTTGCTCGTAAGTCAAGCCTTTACCCGTCGTATTTCTCGTCATAAAATCTATTGCTTGTACCTGTGGAACTGCTGTCATGATGGCATTATAAAAGGCATCGCGTATCTCACCATCAGTCAATCGTGCAGTTTCGGTCGAATTCTCATAACTTCTAATTAGTTCTTCAAATTTATCCCAAAATTCTGTGGCTTTTTCTTTTTGCGGATTATATTGTATGTTATAAAGTTGTTTGCGAATGCTTCCGGAGGTTACGTTTATTTCGGATCGTTTTATTTCTTTGATTTTATTTAATAACTCAACGCGGTTTTTAATATTAAGGATTTTAGAATGATAATTATTATCTAAACGATTGATTAAGATATCTCTAACTTTAAATTTATGTTTTTCTTTAGTCACGTCATCTAATTTTGAGTTTGGCATTTCACTAGAATCAATTACATATAACAAGTCTTTCTCTCTAAGTTCGGACGAGAAATAATCAAAGAAATGTTCAAATTTCATCTGTGTCGTGAGTTTGTAGTCACGTTTCGTCCCTGAGTCTTTGCTTATTAGTTCAAGTTTAATCGTTTCTTTGAGTTCTTTGGCCACCGGATTTGTTTGGTTGGAGCTGTTCAAATTTGAAGATCCAAGATTTCTAATTACGTCCGTTAATATCGAAGTTAAGTCATTTCTAGGAATATTTCCTAATTGAGATGTATTTGGCAAGTGTTCAGTCTGATTGGCATTTTCACTAGTTTCCGGCAACTCGAGGTCTTCATCGTTTCCTTCCTCAATAACTTGAGAGGAAGCCAAAGTTTGTCCCATTTCTCGAATCTGCGCCCGCATGAGTTTTGTTTCTTTTTCAAAATTCATGCGCATGCTGTTAATACTGTGCATAGCCGTCGTCACTGTGCTATTTGTCGTTTTGCACAATTCTGTCACAGCGGTTACCATTTCAGCAATATTTTCACTAAAATTGGTTAAGTCTGAGCTTCGTTTTTCACCTGTAAAATTGACACCTTATTAACAGGTCCGTTGCCGTCGTTTCTTTCGTTTCTTTCGTTATCTGTCGCTATTATACTGTCGTCACGGGCCGACTTATAAAGGAGAGTTTGCGTATACAAAAGTCGTATTACCTGGTCCAGATGAATCACTCGTTGTCTCAGCAGCAGTCTGTCTGTCGTTTTGGCTTCTATCACTGACCATGTTGGTTTTAGATATCGTATTCTCCTTTGTTATTTCCTTTAAACACTTTTCTAACTGGTTTTTAGACTCATGCATCACGAGTGAGAAACCGCCGGATTCGGCTTTCTCGATAGCCTCGTTAATTACGCGATATTCTACGTCGCTCAAGGTGAGCCCGTCTGCAAAAAGAAATCGTTCGTCAAAGTTTCACCGACGGTTCACACCGCTCTTCTGATTTATGCATATTTTTATATTCCTTTTGGTAGACCGAACACAAGATCTGCCACCAGGAATTGAGAGAATACGTCCGCATCCGAACACAGGATTGTTTTCATATTCTCCCTCACGCATGCAACGATAGAACGCACAGCGATAATCATTACATACGTGAACCAGTAGAATACGGTGTCATTCAGAATTGCAGATTTTTTTTTTATTAGTTTTGGCCTTTTATGTACGCATATAATTTGCTATAGCATTTAGAATATGATTCGGTCGTATTCAATAAAAAAAAATACACACACCCAATTTATAAACAGCTCCGCTATCTGTCGTTAAAAATATGATGCGGCCGTCGGTCGCTATCGTGACCTTTTCATTTGGATGTAGCGCGTCCAATTGAAATATCTCCTTACAAGTCTTGTAGAAGACTAGGAGCGTCATGACGTCTAAAATGAATGCATTCAATTATTAAAATGGATTTAATCGTACGTTAGCTGTCGTCAATAGAACATTAATGTTTTCGGATCGTTGTTGTTTTCTTTTTATTTTTCAGTGAAACTAGTAGGCAAGGAGTGAGCATGCCGATAACAATCGACTCGCGTGCGCGTTACCGGCAAATAGCACAATGGCCTCCTTATTTTACTACATGTCGATTTTTTTTTTTTTTTATTTTTCCGTGAACCCTTTCTCAATAGGTATTTGGAAGTACAACAGTGCATTATTCGTAGATTAGTAATTTGAATATTACTGGAAACTCACGCGACTTGTTGTACTTCAGTAAGCAGTCGCACTCACTTACCACGAGCTCTACTTCCTTTTGTATTTTTTTCTGCCATCTCTTTATTTCTGCAATCAACGGTGTTTCTATTTCTGTCGTCTATGTTTCGTTTGAATTTTCTTCTGATGGAAGACGAGTTCTCTGTTTAATAAGATCACTGGTAGTTCGTAAACAAGTCACAACACACGCACAAGCGAAAAAAAGGTTTTTTTTTTTTATTATTCCACGCACAATCTTCTTATTTAGTTTTCACCTTGCGCAGTGGAAGCGTGCTGGGCCCATAACCTGTTGGTTGAATAGCCCGGGCGAATATGAATCGACAAATAATTACACTTAATTATTGGCTTTTACACACTGTCTTTATTTATTTTGATATGTAATTAAACACAAGCAGAGCAACGCAGTCCCTTGTCTCTGGCGGTCCAAAACCGAAGTGAAGCGGAGCGGAAAAGTCATGAAAAACTCCGTTACGCTCGGTCATGAAACAATAGACGACTCAACACGCAAAACGCGCATGTACGCGTGGTCGACTCACATAGAAATAATCTAACAGGAAGGTATCAGTATATTACATTATATCTAATGTAGATATAGTAATAACGATACTGTTATTATATGTATATTGATCTGTGGGAAGGTATCAGTATATATCATTATATCTAATGTAGATATAGTAATAATGGTATTGTTACCAAGATTACATTGATCTGTGGGAAGGGATCAGTATATTACATTATATCTAATGTAGATATAGTAATAACGATACTGTTATTATATGTATATTGATCTGTGGGAAGGTATCAGTATATTACATTATATCTATTGTAGATATAGTAATAACGAAACTGCTATTATATGTACATTGATCTGTGGGAAGGTATCAGTGTATTACATTGTATCCAATGTAGATATAGTAATAATGATATTGTTATTAAATGTACATTGGTCTGTGGGAATAAATCAGTATATTAAATTACATCTGATGTAGATATAGTAATAATGATATTGTTATTAAATGTACATTGGTCTGTGGGATTAAATCAGTATATTAAATTTCATCTGATGTAGATATAGTAATAATGATATTGTTATTAAATGTATATTACATATCTAATGTAGATATAGTAATAACGATACTGTTATTCTATGTATATTGATCTGTGGGAAGGTATCAGTATATTACATTATATCTATTGTAGATATAGTAATAACGATACTGTTATTATATGTAAACTGATCTGTGGGAAGATATCAGTATATTACATTATATCTAATGTAGATATAGTAATAACGATACTGGTATTATATGTACATCGATCTGTGGGAAGGTATCAGTATATTACATTGTATCCAATGTAGATATAGTCATAATGATATTGTTATTAAATGTACACTGGTCTGTGGGAATAAATCAGTATATTACATTACATCTGATGTAGGTATATTAATAATGATATTGTTGTTAAATGTATATTACATATCAAATGGAGATATAGTAATAACGATACTGCCATTATATGTACATTGATCGGTGGGAAGGTATCAGTATATTACATTGTATCCAATCTAGATATAGTAATAATGATATTGTTATTAAATGTACATTGGTCTGTGGGATTAAATCAGTATATTAAATTTCATCTGATGTAGATATAGTTATAAATGTATATTACATATCTAATGTAGATATAGTAATAACGATACTGTTATTATATGTACATTGATCTGTGGGAAGGTATCAGTATATTACATTGTATCCCACGTAGATATAGTAATAATGATATTGTTATTGAGTGTACATTGGTCTGTGGGATTAAATCAGTATACTAAATTTCATCTGATGTAGATATATTAATAATGATATTGTTATTAAATGTACATTGGTCTGTGGGATTAAATCAGTATATTACATTTCATCTGATGTAGATATAGTTATAATGATATTGTTATTAAATGTATATTACATATCTAATGTAGATATAGTAATAACGACACTGTTATTATATGTACATTGATCTGTGGGAAGGTATCAGTATATTACATTATATCTAATGTAGATATCGTAATAACGAAACTGTTATTATATGTACATTGATCTGTGGGATTAAATCAGTATATTAAATTACATCTGATGTAGATATAGTAATAATGATATTGTTATCAAATGTGCATTGGTCTGTGGGATTAAATCAGTATATTAAATTTCATCTGGTGTAGATATAGTAATAATGATATTGTTATTAAATGTATATTACATATCTAATGTAGATATAGTAACTACGAAACTGTTATTATATGTACATTGATCTGTGGGAAGGTATCAGTATATTACATTATATCTATTGTAGATATAGTAATAACGAAACTGTTATTCAATGTACATTGATCTGTGGGAAGGGATCAGTATATTGCAGGAGATCTAATTCAGATATAGTAATAACGATACTGCCATTATATGTACATTCATCGGTGGGAAGGGATCATTATATTACATTATATCTAATGTAGATATAGTAATAATGATATTGTTATTAAATGTACATTGGTCTGTGGGATTAAATCAGTATATTAAATTTCATCTGATGTAGATATAGTAATAATGATATTGTTATTAAATGTATATTACATATTTAATGTAGATATAGTAATAACGATACTGTTATTCTATGTATATTGATCTGTGGGAAGGTATCAGTATATTACATTATATCTATTGTAGATATAGTAATAACGATACTGTTATTATATGTAAATTGATCTGTGGGAAGATATCAGTATATCACATTGTATCTAATGTAGATATAGTAATAATGATATTGTTATTAAATGTACATTGATGTGTGGGAAGGTATCAGTATATTACATTATATCTAATGTAGATATAGTAATAACGATACTGTTATTATGTGTATATTGATCTGTGGGAAGGTATCAGTATATTACATTATATCTAATGTAGATATAGTAATAATTATATTGTTACCAAGATTACATTGATCTGTGGGAAGGGATCGGTATATTACATTATATCCAATGTAGATATAGTATAAATGGTACTGTTACTCAATGTACATTGATCTGTGGGAAGGAATCAGTATATTGCAGCAGATCTAATGCAGATATAGTAATAAGGATATTGCCATTATATGTACATTGATCGGTGGGAAGGGATCATTATATTACATTGTATCCCATGTAGATATAGTAATAATGATATTGTTATTGAGTGTACATTGGTCTGTGGGATTAAATCAGTATATTAAATTTCATCTGATGTAGATATATTAATAATGATATTGTTATTAAATGTACATTGATGTGTGGGAAGGTATCAGTATATTACATTATATCTAATGTAGATATAGTAATAACGATACTGTTATTATATGTATATTGATTTGGGGGAAGGTATCAGTATATTACATTATATCTATTGTAGACATAGTAATAACGAAACTGCTATTATATGTACATTGATCTGTGGGAAGGTATCAGTGTATTACATTGTATCCAATGTAGATATAGTAATAATGATATTGTTATTAAATGTACATTGGTCTGTGGGAATAAATCAGTATATTAAATTACATCTGATGTAGATATAGTAATAATGATATTGTTATTAAATGTACATTGGTCTGTGGGATTAAATCAGTATATTAAATTTCATCTGATGTAGATATAGTAATAATGATATTGTTATTAAATGTATATTACATATCTAATGTAGATATAGTAATAACGATACTGTTATTCTATGTATATTGATCTGTGGGAAGGTATCAGTATATTACATTATATCTATTGTAGATATAGTAATAACGATACTGTTATTATATGTAAACTGATCTGTGGGAAGATATCAGTATATTACATTATATCTAATGTAGATATAGTAATAACGATACTGTTATTATATGTACATTGATCTGTGGGAAGGTATCAGTATATTACATTGAATCCAATGTAGATATAGTCATAATGATATTGTTATTAAATGTACATTGGTCTGTGGGAATAAATCAGTATATTACATTACATCTGATGTAGGTATATTAATAATGATATTGTTGTTAAATGTATATTACATATCAAATGGAGATATAGTAATAACGATACTGCCATTATATGTACATTGATCGGTGGGAAGGTATCAGTATATTACATTGTATCCAATGTAGATATAGTAATAATGATATTGTTATTAAATGTACATTGGTCTGTGGGATTAAGTCAGTATATTAAATTTCATCTGATGTAGATATAGTTATAAATGTATATTACATATCTAATGTAGATATAGTAATAACGATACTGTTATTATATGTACATTGATCTGTGGGAAGGTATCAGTATATTACATTGTATCCCACGTAGATATAGTAATAATGATATTGTTATTGAGTGTACATTGGTCTGTGGGATTAAATCAGTATACTAAATTTCATCTGATGTAGATATATTAATAATGATATTGTTATTAAATGTACATTGGTCTGTGGGATTAAATCAGTATATTACATTTCATCTGATGTAGATATAGTAATAATGATATTGTTCTTAAATGTATATTACATATCTAATGTAGATATAGTAATAACGACACTGTTATTATATGTACATTGATCTGTGGGAAGGTATCAGTATATTACATTATATCTAATGTAGATATCGTAATAACGAAACTGTTATTATATGTACATTGATCTGTGGGATTAAATCAGTATATTAAATTACATCTGAT
>NW_025791149.1:0-75339 GCF_907164935.1 Osmia bicornis bicornis | reverse complement strand
CATTGATCTGTGGGAAGGCAATCAGTATATTGCAGCAGATCTAATGCAGATATAGTAATAAGGATATTGCCATTATATGCACATTGATCGGTGGGAAGGGATCATTATATTACATTATATCTGATGCAGATACAGTAATTTTTTTTTTTTTTTTTTTCCAGAGGTGGAAATGCCTTACGCAGACCCCCGCAACATATTGCGGAGGGACTGTGGGACTCTCCCTCCAGCAATTTAGCCGAAGGGCCTACCCACTAAAACCACCTCTGACCCCACGTCAGAGCCCAGACCGGAATCCGCTCATCGCATTACTTCGGTCTGGGCCCGTGGCGTTGCTCGCCTGCTCAAGCAGCAGGCCTCCCTCTATTCTACCGGGCCTGGACGGGGTCCTGTAGACACCCATCGACCCTCTTCGCCACCAGGACAGAGGCCGCGAACGCCGCGACCGCGTCCCACAGTTCTACGCTCCGCAGCATCACTCCCACGATGTTTTCGGGGGTGATGTCGTGGTCAGCTGCGTTGGCCACTGCGGAGCGTTCCTCGCTAAAGCGAGCACAAACGAAGAACGTGTGGAACGCGTCGTCCCGCTCGGCGTCGCAGTAGTAGCACGTCGGGGACCTGACTTTGGCCATCCGGTACAAATAGTTCCGGAAGTAGCCGTGCCCTGACAGGAGCTGGCTGAGGTAGAAGTCTACCTCGCCGTGAGCCTCGCTCCTGCCAGGGCCTCAGGTCCCCGATCAGCCGGGCTGTCCACCGGCCCGTGCCGCCCGCGGTCCAGCGGCGGCTGCCACTCCGAGAGAGTTTCAGCGCGCGCTATCCCCGCGGCCTCTGTCCTGTCCATCTCCGAGCTCAGCTCGAAGATCCTCCTCCTCTCCTTGGCGAGAAGATCGATGGGGAGGATCCCAGCGATCGCGAGCACTGCAAGTGCGGATACTGTACGATAACAGCTAGCGACTCGCAGCGCTCCGCGGCGCTGGACGGAGGCCATGCGTGCCCTGTATTTCTTGATGTCCAGGGCCCCAGCCCATATCTCAGCACCGTTACAGGAGCATGGACTCGACGGTGGACATCAAGAGCCTACGTTTCCCCGGCCTCGGCCCGCCGATGTTGGCCATCAGCCTGCTCAGCTCTGCCGACTTTGCCGTCGCCCTGTCGGAGACTGCGCGTATGTGGTCCCAGTAGGTGAGCTTGTTATCAAGCATCACCCCCAGGTACCGTGCGCTTCTACGTGTCTGGACAGCCACGTCACCCACCATCATAGGTACGACGGTGGGTATACGCCTCCTCGTAAGCACGACGATCTCGGTCTTCTGGATCGCCAGCTGGAGGCCGTGACTGTCCATCCAGTCTCCGACCCGCCGCATCACCTGGTTCAGCTTGAGCTGCGCCAGCTCGATGCTACGGGCGGTGATGACGACGGCGATGTCGTCCGCGTACGCGACAAGGTACACGTCATCGGGCATTTCGATGCTGAGTAGGCTGTCGTACAAGACGTTCCAGAGGTCGGGTCCTAGAACGGACCCTGCGCTGCCCCGGCTGAGACTGCGCGACTTCTGGAACCCTCTTCCGTCTCGTACGTAAGCCAGCGATCACGGAGGTAATCGGTGCCATGGCCAACAGATAGCTGGGGACTCGAAAACGCTCGAGCGCCCGCAGCATATCTATCCACCTCGCCGAGTTGAACGCGTTGCGAACGTCCAGCGTGACGAGGAGGACCAGCGGGCGGGCCTGGTGGCACGCATTGTCCGCACGTCCGACAGCTTCGACTACATCGGAGATGGCACTGAGGGTGGAGTGCCCTCTCCTGAAGCCGTGCTGTCGGTCCGACAGGTCACCGGCGGTTTGTACTGCCTGAAGCAGGCGAGCCTTCAGCATCTTCTCCATCACCTTACCGGCTGTGTTTAACATACACAGCGGTCGGTAAGATGACGGAGAGTCCGGGGGACCGTTCCCCTTGCTGATAAGTACAAGCCGCGCAACCTTCCAGGGCGACGGGAAGACGCTTGCCCGGAGGCAGGGGTTGTACATTTCCAGCAAGAGGTCCGGGTGGAGACGCGCCACCATCTTCAGGACCTCCGCTGGAATGCCGTCCGGGCCCGGGGCTTTCCTGGACTTCAAGGAACCCCACTGCTGACAGCAGCTCCTCCCGAGTGAAGGTGGGGACGGTCTCTCCGTCACCCAGCTCCGGATAAAATCCCTTGCTGGATGTTTAGGAAACAGTCCGTCCACCACACGCTCGGTGGTAGCTGCGTCCATCGTGCTCTGCGCAGCGGGCGACCGGATCTTGGCGGGTGACAAGCTTATAGGCTTGTCCCCAAGGGTCGCGGTTCACCTCGTCGCACAGCTCTCGCCAGCAGCGGGCTTTACTATCCTTGATAGCCCGATTAAGCGTCTTCTTTGCCACCTTGTACTCGGCTGACCTGTCGGAGGCCTCCGTTCTACCGCGGGCTCGTTGCGCCAGTCTCCGTAGCCTCAGACACTCCCGTCTGAGACCGGCGATCTGGTCCGTCCACCAGTATGCCTGGGCTCGGCCTTTCCACGGCTTTTTGCGGGGATCGAGGCGTCGCAAGCCCGAGTGATGAGCCGCATGGTGTCGCTGACCAGAGCCCTCAGCGAAGCCCCTATCGGGGCGATCGCCGGGGGCGGATGGTATGCCCCCGAGGCCGCGACTCAAACACTCGGCGAACTTTCCCTCGTCCAGCTTGGCCGTGTTCCAGCCAAGTGGACGCTGAGGATTGCGGTGCTGTGCCGCTCTACCGGACGATATCTGGAAGGTGATGTACTGATGATCACTACCAGTGAAATCTTCCATCACCCTCCAGCCCACGGCTCGGCGACCCAGACACTCCGAAACCAGAGTAACGTCTGGAATGGAATCCCGAAGCCGGGTCGTCGGTAGGTCGGTGTAGTGCCGGTGTTGAGCACTATCAACCCCAGCCTGGATGCCATCTCCATAACCAGTTTGCCCCTGGTGTTGGGAGCTGGCATCCCCCACTCTAGAGCCCTGGCGTTGAAATCGCCTGCCACAACGAGCCCGCCGTTCATGTCGCGGAGCGCGTCTTCCAGGTCGTCGAGCTTTTCCCGGAACACGCAAGTGCTATCGTTGGGGGAGAGATAGACACTCACGTATGTAACGTCCCGGGATTTGGCCCAACGAACCCACGACCCGCTCCGCGACACACCACTGGAACCTTCCGGAGGTCCCTCACCCAGAGCGCGGCGACGCCCAGGTCGTCGACGTACCACGACGAGCAGTCCCGGTTCCGGTACTGCTCGCTGATTACTACAACATCAGCGCCCATTTCAAGGGACAGCTGTGTGAGTAAATTGTCGGCGACCTGCTGCGGTTCAGATTGCACTGAATCACCGTCGCCATTGCGTCCCGCGCTTCTGGGCACAGAGGACGTCTCGGAAGGCCTTACAGCCCCCAGACCCTGGTGCGTGATCGAGCTGCTGCACGCCCAGCTCGGCGCAGAGCATGCAGCGTGGAGGGGAGGTGCAGTCGTTGGACTTGTGATTGTCCTTACCGCACCTCCAGCAGGCCTTGCTTCGGTTCTGGGCCCTTGCAGTCCCGCTTCGTGTGCCCATAGGCTAAGCACCTGAAGCACTTCGGGACTTCGGCCCAGCGCCTGACTCGGCAGTTTATCCAGCCGATCTTGATGCGATTTCTCGCGATCAGCTGGATGGAAGCCGCCTCCTCGGCAACCACCACTGCCTATGCGTTGCTCACTGCTGTTTTGGCGCGAGCATGGTGACCTTCAGCTCCCCCCTTAGCTGGTCACCAAGAGCTCTCACCACAGCAGCGCGCACTTCCTCGCCGGTCGTGCAGCAGTTGAGATCACATATCTCGACGCGCTTGCGCGGTACCAGAGTCCTGACCTCCGCGGTGTCCCCCACGGCGGCTTTGATGGCGTCCTGGAGGGCACGCTGGTCCTTGCAGCGCGCCAACCTCCAGCAGTACGCCGCCCCCCTGTGTCTTCCGGATTTGGCGTAAACTCCGTCTCCGTCTCCTCCGGACGCACCTGCCGGATTGTACCCAGGACGTCCGCGTAGGACTTCCCGGCTACCGGCTGCACAACGACGGCGCTACGCTGCGGCCTGCGCCGCCGTTTCCTCTTCCTCCGCTGCTTGCCCTTGGCAGGCGTCGGCGGAGGTTGCCACGGACTTAGCCGCGCCCGCCTTCAGCTTACCCGGCGCCGTTCCGGGTTTTATGGGGGCGGCGTAGTATTGTAATAATGATATTGCTATTAAACGTATACTACATATCTAATGTAGATAGTATTAATGATATTGTGTTAAATGTACATTGGTCTGCTTGAATAAATCAGTATAATACATTACACCTGATATAGATATATTAATAATGATATTGTTATTAAATGTATATTACATATCAAATGTAGATATAGTAATAACGATACTGCCATTATATGTACATTGATCGGTGGGATGTGATCATTATAATACATTATATCTAATGTAGATATAGTAATAATGATATTGTTATTAAATGTACATTGGTCTGTGGGATAACTCAGTATATTAATTCAGCTGATGTGGATATAGTAATAATGATATTGTTATTAAATTGTAATTACATATCTAATGTAGATATAATAATAATGATATTGTTATTATATGTACATTGATCTGTGGGAAGGTATCAGTATATTGCAGGATATCTAATGCAGATATAGTAATAACGATACTGTTATTATATGTACATTGATCTGTGGGAAGGTATCAGTTATATTACATTGTATCTAATGTATATATAGTAATAATGATATTGTTATTCAATGTACTATTAGGTCTGTGGGGATTAAATCAGTATATTAAATTTCATCTGATGTAGATACAGTAATAATGATATTGTTATTAAGTGTATATTACATATCTAATGTAGATATAGTAATAACGATACTGCTATTATATGTACATTGATCGGTGGGAAGGGATCATTATATTACATTATATCTAATGTAGATATAGTAATAATGATATTGTTATTAAATGTACATTGATCTGTGGGATTAAATCCGTATATTAAATTACATCTGATGTAGATATAGTAATAATGGTATTGTTATTAAATGTATATTACATATCAAATGGAGATATAGTAATAACGATACTGCCATTATATGTACATTGATCGGTGAGAAGAGATCATTATATTACATTATATCTAATGTAGATATAGTAATAATGATATTGTTATTCAATGTACATTGGTCTGTGGGAATAAATCAGTATATTGCATTTCATCTGATGTAGATATAGTAATAATGATATTGTTATTAGATGTATATTACATATCTAATGTAGATATAGTAATAACGATACTGTTATGTATGTACATTGATCTGTGGGAAGGTATCAGTATATTACATTATATCTATTGTAGATATAGTAATAACGAAACTGTTATTATATGTACATTGATCTGTGGGTAGGGATCAGTATATATCATTATATCTAAGTTTGATATAGTAATAATGATATTGTTACCAAAATTACATTGATCTGTGGGAAGGCATCAGTATATTACATTATATCCAATGTCGATATAGTATAAATGATACTGTTATTCAATGTACATTGATCTGTGCGAAGGGATCAGTATATTGCAGGAGATCTAATTCAGATATAGTGATAACGATACTGCCATTATATGTACATTCATCGGTTGGAAGGGATCATTATATTTCATTATATCTAATGTAGATATAGGAATAATGATATTTTTATTAAATGTACATTGGTCTGTGGGAATAAATCAGTATATTACATTACATCTGATGTAGATATATTAATAATGATATTGTTATTAAATGTACATTGGTCTGTGGGAATAAATCAGTATATTAAATTTCATCTGATGTAGATATAGTAATAATGATATTGTTATTAAGTGTATATTTCATATCTAATGTAGATATAGTAATAATTATACTGTTATTGTATGTACATTGATCTGTGGGAAGGTATCAGTATATTACATTATATCTATTGTAGATATAGTAATGACGAATCTGTTATTATATGTACATTGATCTGTGGGTAGGGATCAGTATATTACATTATATCTAATGTAGATATAGTAATAACGGTATTGTTATTAAATGTACATTGGTCTGTGTGATTAAATCAGTATATTAAATTTCATCTGATGTAGATATAGTAATAAATGTATATTACATATCTAATGTAGATATAGTAATAACGATACTGTTATTATATGTACATTGATCTGTGGGAAGGTATCAGTATGTTACATTGTATCCCATGTAGATATAGTAATAATGATATTGTTATGAAATGTACATTGGTCTGTGGGATTAAATCAGTATATTAAATTTCATCTGATGTAGATATATTAATAATGATATTGTTGTTAAATGTATATTACATATCAAATGCAGATCGGTGGGAAGGGGTCATTATATTACATTATATCTAATGTAGATATAGTAATAATGATATTGTTCTTAAATGTACATTGATGTGTGGGATTAAATCAGTATATTAAATTTCATCTGATGTAGATATAGTAATAATGGTATTGTTATTATATGTACATTGATATGTGGGAAGGTATCAGTATATTACATTATATCTAATGTAGATATAGTAATAATGATATTGTCATTAAATGTACATTGGTCTGTGAGATTAAATCAGTATATTAAATTTCATCTCATGTAGATATAGTAATAGATTGTTATTAAATGTATATTACATATCAAATGTAGATATAGTAATAACGATACTGCCATTATATGTACATTGATCGGTGGGAAGGGATCATTATATTACATTATATCCAATGTAGATATAGTAATAATGATATTGTTATTAAATGTATATTACATATCTAATGTAGATATAGTAATAACGATACTGTTATTATATGTAAATTGATCTGTGGGAAGGTATCAGTATATCACATTATATCTAATGTAGATATATCGTAATAACGATACTGTTATTATATGTACATTGATCTGTGGGAAGGTATCAGTATATTACATTGTATCCAATGTAGATATAGGCATAATGATATTGTTATTAAATGTACATTGGTCTGTGGGAATAAATCAGTATATTACATTACATCTGATGTAGATATATTAATAATGATATTGTTATTAAATGTATATTACATATCAAATGGAGATATAGTAATAACGATACTGCCATTATATGTACATTATATCTAATGTAGATATAGTAATAATGATATTGTTATTGAATGTACATTGGTCTGTGGGAATAAATCAGTATATTACATTACATCTGATGTAGATATATTAATAATGATATTGTTATTAAATGTACATTGGTCTGTGGGAATAAATCAGTATATTACATTACATCTGATGTAGATATATTAATAATGATATTGTTATTAAATGTATATTACATATCAAATGGAGATATAGTAATAACGATACTGCCATTATATGTACATTGATCGGTGGGAAGAGATCATTATATTACGTTATATCTAATGTAGATATAGTAATAATGATATTGTTATTGAATGTACATTGGTCTGTGGGATTAAATCAGTATATTGCATTTCATCTGATGTATATATAGTAATAATGATATTGTTATTAGATGTATATTACATATCAAATGTAGATATAGTAATAACGATACTGCCGTTATATGTACATTGATCGGTGGGAAGGGATCATTATATTACATTATATCTAATGTAGATATAGTAATAATGATATTGTCATTAAATGTACATTGGTCTGTGAGATTAAATCAGTATATTAAATTTAATCTCATGTAGATATAGTAATAATGATATTGTTACCAAAATTACATTGATCTGTGGGAAGGCATCAGTATATTACATTATATCCAATGTCGATATAGTATAAATGATACTGTTATTCAATGTACATTGATCTGTGGGAAGGGATCAGTATATTGCAGGAGATCTAATTCAGATATAGTGATAACGATACTGCCATTATATGTACATTCATCGGTTGGAAGGGATCATTATATTACATTATATCTAATGTAGATATAGTAATAATGATATTGTTATTAAATGTATATTACATATCTAATGTAGATATAGTAATAATGATATTGTTCTTAAATGTACATTGATCTGTGGGATTAAATCATTGTATTACATTATATCTAATGTAGATATAGTAATAATGATATTGTTATTAAATGTACATTGGTCTGTGGGATTAAATCAGTATATTAAATTTCATCTGATGTAGATATATTAATAATGATATTGTTATTAAATGTATATTACATATCAAATGTAGATATAGTAATAACGATACTGCCATTATATGTACATTGATCGGTGGGATGTGATCATTATATTACATTATATCTAATGCAGATATGGTAATAATGATATTGCTATTAAATGTACATTGGTCTGTGGGATTAAATCAGTATATTAAATTACATCTGATGTAGATGTAGTAAGAATGGTATTGTTATTAAATGTACATTGGTCTGTGGGACTAAATCAGTATATTAAATTTCATCTGATGTAGATATCGTAATAATGGTATTGTCATTAAATGTATATTACATATCAAATGTAGATATAGTAATAACGATACTGCCATTATATGTACATTGATCGGTGGGAAGGGATAATTATATTACATTATATCTAATGTAGATATAGTAATAACGAAACTGCTATTATATGTACATTGATCTGTGGGTAGGGATCAGTATATTACATTATATCTAATGTAGATATAGTAATAATGATGTTGTTACCAAAATTACATTGATCTGTGGGAAGGCATCAGTATATTACATTATATCCAATGTAGATATAGTATAAATGGACCTCAAAGGTCCCGCGGAGGCCTACATCTTTCTCCGCGGCGCCACGTGCCAACCCCTCCTCCTCGCGGTGAGGTCCGGGCACCGGATTTCCGGTGGCGAACGGGGCTATGGCTTAGGTTCATTCGAGCTACGTGCGTAGCCAATGGAACGAGATGAACCGACTAGTAGCTTAGCCTAGTTGCGGGTGGAAGCACCAGCACCACCCGCTGCAGCTGCTGAAACAACTTTGTAGTGGATTGGACTATTATGACGACTTGGCAATCTCACAGGTATTTTCTGAAACTCATAAAAAACTATGGATTACACGAAAAACGGTAAAAAAACTTACGGTGCAGGAGTAATCGGTACCTCCAGTACCGGCCCGACAGGGGGTGAGCTCGCAGGCCCCCGCGGGTCGTCATCCGACGACTGCAGTGCACAGGAGGCAGCCCGCCAGGCCTCTACGCATAAAACGGTGACTGGCGACGAAAACGAGGCGAGTACGAAGTTGTCCAGCGATGGTGAGATTTCGTTCTCGCGTAGAAAAGAGGAGGAAATCTTCCGTAGAAGCTCGAGAATCGAGAGATCTCCCTCGAAGAATACTGGCAGAGACAGGATAGTGATGTCCGGTAAGGAGCCGCGCACCTTGGATCTGACCGAGGAGTCGGTCATGGAAACACCGATTGCGGATCCGTCATTAAATGTGAAGAAGCTGGAAGAGAAAATGGACAGATGCATTGATAAAATGAGTGAGTTAGCTCTTGCCCTTGTCGAGGCTAACGAGGCCGTATGGAAAACGGCCAGACGTAGTAGAAATACGAGCCCGGCTACGAAGGCGGCCATTCAGAAAATGGATACCTGCTTAGAAAGCATGGCCCTGGCGGTGGACCAATTAAAGGCGGCCAGGGAAGAGTCCAAAGCCTTGGAACCCAGGGGGATGTTGAAACCTGAAAAAGAAAAGATCATGACAGTGATCTCCCTACAGACTGAGGGTCCAGCAGGGGAAATGACCTTGAGCAGGGGTATAGTAAGGTGCGATGCAGGTACCCAAACAGGTACGTGGGACGAGTTCCCGTCTCTCCCTGCCGGCAGACAGAAAAGGAAGGAAATATCGCCACCTCAGGATAAAGATGGAAAGAAATATAAAGTGGGAGACAAAGCAACTTTCACGCGACCTAGGATTAGGAGCGTAGAGACGCGATACGTCCGCACATCAGAGACGGGAGAAAATATAGATGTTGCCGAGGATGAGTGGGAACTGGTAAGAAAGAGAAGGGCGAGACCCGTGCCGAGGACACCTCATTCACGTACAGAACCCGTAACCCCTAATATGATCGAAGGTAGGAAGCATCAGGAGAAGGGTAGGGTTGGACGAAAACGGAATAAACCCCAAGCTATTGCTATCCGATTTGAAGGTGGCAGCACCTTTGCGGATGTCCTGAAAAGGGTGAAGGGTACGGTTGGTCCATCACCGGATGGCATTAAAGGGGTAAGACAAACGCGAGCGGGGAATCTGCTCTTAGAATTCCTCCCGTCGGCTGACCTTGAGGGTTTTAAGAGCGTTTTGGAGGGCAAACTTGGCCCCAAAATTAAAATCGCAAAACTACAGGAGAGGATTGACCTTGAAGTAAAGGGAATTGATCCGGACGCAGAACGGGACGAGGTAATTGAAGCCGTCCTAAGAGAAACTGATTGCCCTTCTGGTGAACTGAGGCTTAAGGTGTTCCGGACTGATCCCCGCAGAAATAAGGTGGCACTTTTTGAGGGCCCTGCGGCATCGCTGAGGTTGCTGGAACAAAAGAATAAAATTAAGATTGGGTGGACGGTGGCAACGGTTAGAGAGGTGCCCCGAATCATAAGGTGCTTTAAATGTCACGCCTTAGGACATATGGCCGCGGTCTGTAAGAGTGTCCCGGAGGGGGTGACTCACCTGTGTAGAAAGTGTGGGGAAGTAGGGCACCATATGCAGGTATGCGAAAGGCCAGCGAGATGCAGGCTCTGCTGCGAAGATGGCGTCTCGGAGGGGATGGCAGCTCATGTTGCGGCGTCGGTCAGATGCCCCAAGTACAGGGAGGCAGCAAGGCTAGTAAAAAAGAAATGGTGAATTTACTCCAAATAAATTTAAACCACTGTAGGGCGGCACACGACCTACTTACGTTTTCTGTTGATGAATTGGAGGCAGACGTGGTAGTGATTGCGGAACCGTATCAGACACCAGGCAACTGGTATAGCGACAACACCAAAAGGTCGTCGATTTGGGTTACGGCGAAGGGAGCCAAGTTGGCACGGTCCCTGGCCCCGGTGGTGAAGGGCGACGGATTTGTTGCGATACAGTACAATACTTTTTACATCTTTAGCGTATATATATCACCCAATATTGATGCCAAGAAATATGAAGAAGTGCTTACTCTATTATTTGATGCAGTGAGTGACTGCCAGCGGAAGAACAAGCGGATTATTATAGCTGGCGACTTTAATGCCAAGTCACCTATCTGGGGTTCGGATTGTAGGGATAAACGTGGGGAGACACTGGCACAATTCTGTGCCTCGAGCGATGTACACCCAACGTTAACGGGAGGCGGCATTACATGTGACCGGGGGAAAGGTTCTAAAATTGATATAGTGATTGGGAACAGGTCAGCATTGAAATATCTAAAAAGCAGCGCTGTTTTGGACTGTTTCACGGCGTCAGACCACAGATACCTTCTGCATACCTTGGACGAACCAGACTCGAAATCTAAAAAAGACGAGGCAAATCTGCTTGAACAGGTCAAGATTAATATTATAGAAAAGAAAGTCCTGGATGTTATACTTACCAAATATTCAGACCAAAATGTGCAAATTCCAAGGGGTGCAGGCACCATCGAGCATGTTGAAAATTTCATCGCAGACATAGAGAAGGCCATCAAGAAGAGTACGGTGGTGAGTACTCCCGCACAGAGAGGGCGTAATGGGGTCTCCTGGTGGAAACCGGAAATAGCTGAAAAAAGAAAGGAGGCTTTAAGGACCAGAAGACGCCTGACCAGACATAGGAAAAGACTAGATACTGTGTCGTTAAATGAGCTATTGAAAGAACATAAGAGGTGTAAAAAGGAATTAAATCGGGAAATACGTACGGCCAAGAGGGAGAGCTGGCAGGAACTGATACAGGCAGTAGACAACAATGTGTGGGGTAAGCCATATAAGACTGTCACCCGTTTGATTAAGGGGAAAACTCCTCCAGAGGTGCTGGATCCTGAAAAGATCGAAGGTATCGTTGATGGTTTATTTATTACACGGCCTGATAGTGGGGAAGCCTTCCATGAACAGATCCCCAGAGTAGAGGCCACTGCGGAGGAGCTGAGGGCAGAATCGTGGATTACCGAAGAGGAAGTGCAGAGAGCTGCGAAGAAGGTTGTCCCCGGGAAAGCCCCTGGACCGGATAGTGTCTCGTCTGCTGCGGCAAGGAAGCTGGGCATGTTGGCGTCCAAATGGTTGGCGTACATATTTAATATATGCCTTAAACAGGGATATTGGCCCCGACCGTGGAAAACGGGTAGACTGGTATTAATTCCTAAGGGCAAATTCTCGCCGGATCAGCCTGCAAGCGCGTATAGGCCCTTATCCATCATTTCATGTGTGGCCAAGATTTTTGAGTATATTTTGAAAGAAAGAATACTCATAGCGCTGGAAAAAGACGATCTGGCCCCCAATCAATATGGATTTCGCAAGGGGCGTTCTACGTTGGACGCCATGCGTTCGGTTATAGAACTGAGCGAAAGGGCCAGGAAAGTGCGCCGACACTGCCTCTTAATATTGTTGGACGTTAAAAACGCTTTTAACACCGTCAGGTGGTCCAGTATCTGCAAAAGCATGGAAAAGAGGGGATTTCCTAGAAATCTCATTAACCTCTGTGGCGACTATCTTAATGACAGGTGGGTGATCTATGAGAGCAAAGAAGGTAACATGACCTTCCAGGTTTTCGGGGGGGTACCGCAAGGATCTGTAATCGGCCCCATTCTATGGAATATGGTCTATGACGACTTACTGAGGATTAAATTGAGGAGGGATGTCTATTTCGTGGCTTATGCCGACGATATTGGGGTCATAATTATTGAGAAGGACCTCGATAAGATGATAAAACTTGCTGAATTGACTATACAGGATATGTCAGAGTGGTATGAGAAGGAGGGGTTGGGCTTGGCACACCACAAAACGGAGGCGATATTATTAACAGGCAGGAAGGTGCCTTTTGGCCTGACATTCGAATGCGGAGAAACAATGATCACCTCGGCAAGAGAAGTTAGATACCTGGGGGTTATATTTGAGAGAGATCTGACCTTCAAATCACACATAACGACCAGCTGCAACAAGGCCCTCATTTATGCTAATACACTGGCTCTCCTTGCACCGAACACCAGGGGAGCAGGGAATCTGGCAAGAAAATTATATTATACAGCTGCGATGTCCGTTATTATGTATGCACCCCCAATATGGGGAACCGGTCTTAGAAACAAGGGAAACCTGCTTGTCTTGCGTTCCACTCAGCGTACGGCCCTGCTCCGGGTGGCCCGAGCATACAGGACAGTCTCCGCAGATGCTTTATGTGTCCTGACGGGGCAAGTTCCCATAGAACTATTAATCAAAGAAAGAGAGAGAATTTTCAAGAATATGGCTGCGAGACAAAAAGGCAGGATAAACAGGCAACCAGAAGATGGTAGAAAAGAGGAGGAAAGAGAATTCACGTTACAAACCTGGCAGGAACTGTGGGACTCCTCCCTGAAAGGAAGATGGACCCACTCTCTCATACCCGATATCAAGAAGTGGATACGGTGGGGGCCACGGATCCTAAACTTCCATACTACGCAAGTTTTTTCGGGGCATGGATGCTTTGGGTCATACCTGGCCAAAATCCGGAAACAGAAGTCGGCAAACTGTTGGTTCTGCCCAGGTAAGGTGGATGATCCGGAGCATTTCCTTTTTAAGTGTGATAGATGGCGTGCTGAGCGAATGCAACTGAACCAGATGGTGGGAGAGGACCTATGCATGGTTAATTTTATGCGGTTATTTGAATCCCCTGAAACAGGACCAATTATTAATAAATTTATTATTGATAGCCTAAGCGAGAAAGAAAGGTTCGAGAGGATGCTTCGAGCTCCTAAGAGAAACAAGGGTAGGAGGGCCTGGAATTACCATTGATTAACAACAATGGAGGATATTTCCTGTGATCAATATCAAAAAGAAAAAATAAATTGCTATTAGACTAGATTAGAACAAGATCTATAAATTGTATTAGTTGAAGATACGCTGGATAGAGCGTACTCACCTGTGACGCAGGTGGTCTTATGAGTATACTCGGGCTGATGGTCACCTCCGGAGAGTTTCAGGTGCTGGATACTACATAGCTCATATCTGGTAATCGCTGGTGCCTTGACAGACGTGACAGATTTAGGGTATTCGCTGCGTAGTATAGCTTTTTAGTTAATTTTAGAAGAAGTTTTACCTTATTCACTACATTGTTATGTATTTTTATGGTGCTGACGTTGATATAGTGCTATGCACTTATCTTTTATCCTTTTATTACGTTTGGACTTATCTACGGCAGTCGAATACCCTTTGATGGTTTTATTTACTTATTTATTTAACTTGGGATTACCTACCTACGGTCATATTAATTGGCACCTTTTAGCGGTGTCACGATGCGCCGCAGGGTGAACCAGCCTGTGGCCTAGGTATACTTAACACTTGGTACTGTGCAACCTTGTAAAATAAGAATAGATTGGATTAACTTACAACACTTGGGGATGCTGGCGCCTTCGAGGAGGAATTTGGGAGGCGTTAGTCTATTATTTTTTATCGTGATTCTGATGTTCGATTATTTGGTAGTAACAAGAGGTTTTTCGTACCACAGAAACTGGTTTTAAGTTGATCTATTTTAGACGATATGGAATTATACATATACCTTTGCTGACGCACGCAATCACAAAGATAGAACTATATATACCCTGAGAAGCCGTTTGTTCTACTGTGAAAATAGAGTTCATCGGCTCACGTGGCCGGGGCAAGGAATGTGCCCCGTGGCAGTGGCTTAATAATTATTAAAATTATTAACATTATCTTACTCGTTATTAATTGTTAGCCAGTTAATAATCGCGCTCCCAGAAAGTGATGGCCAGATCAGGCACTCTCCCCCCGAAGTAATGCTACACAGCGGTCCCAGGGGGAGTAGAATTTTCGCTGGCAACAGGAGGAGAAATCGAGGAAGAGTTTTTTTAGTGGGTATGCTAGACAAAGCACTAGGAGCCCCACACTACCGGGAGTCCACATACCCGGTGTGCGCAACGCATTTTTTCCAACCTCGTTATTAAAAAAAAAAAAAAAAAAAAAAGATATAGTATAAATGATACTGTTACTCAATGTACATTGATCTGTGGGAAGGAATCAGTATATTACAGCAGATCTAATGCAGATATAGTAATAAGGATATTGCCATTATATGTACATTGATCGGTGGGAAGGGGTCATTATATTACATTATATCTAATGTAGATATAGTAATAATGATATTGTTATTAAATGTATATTACATATCTAATTTAGATATAGTAATAACGATACTGTTATTATATGTATATTGATCTG
The DNA here is from genome assembly GCF_907164935.1 of Osmia bicornis bicornis. Taxonomy (NCBI): domain Eukaryota; kingdom Metazoa; phylum Arthropoda; class Insecta; order Hymenoptera; family Megachilidae; genus Osmia; species Osmia bicornis. The sequence continues at coordinate 59,883 of NW_025791149.1, read as the reverse complement.
TGGGAAGGTATCCGTATATTACATTGTATCCAATGTAGATATAGTAATAATGATATTGTTATTAAATGTACATTGGTCTGTGGGAAAAAATCAGTATATTACATTACATCTGATGTAGATATAGTAATAATGATATTGTTACTAAATGTACATTGGTCCGTGGGATTAAATCAGTATATTAAATTTCATCTGATGTAGATATAGTAATAATGATATTGTTATTAAATGTACATTGGTCTGTGGGATTAAATCAGTATATTACATTTCATCTCATGTAGATATAGTAATAATGATATTGTTATTAGATGTATATTACATATCTGATGTACATATAATAACGATACTGTTATTGTATGTACATTGATCTGTGGGAAGGTATCAGTATATTACATTATATCTATTGTAGATATAGTAATAACGAAACTGTTATTATATGTACATTGATCTGTGGGTGGGGATCAGTATATATCATTATATCTAAGGTAGATATAGTAATAATGATATTGTTACCAAAATTACATTGATCTGTGGGAAGGCATCAGTATATTACATTATATCCAATGTCGATATAGTATAAATGATACTGTTATTCAATGCACATTGATCTGTGGGAATGGGATCAGTATATTGAGGAGATTCTAATTCAGATATAGTGATAACGATACTGCACATTATATGTACATTCCATCGGTGGGAAGGGATCAATATATTACATGAATATTCAAGGTAGATATAGTATAAATGATACTGGTATTCAATGTGGATTGATCTGTGGGAAGGAATCAGTATATTGCAGTATATCTAATGTAGATATAGTAATAACGAAACTGTTATTATATGTACATTGATCTGTGGGAAGGGATCAGTATATTACATTATGTCTAATGTAGATATAGTAATAATGATATTGTTACCAAATTACATTGATCTGTGGGAAGGTATCAGTATATTACATTATATCTATTGTAGATATAGTAATAACGAAACTGTTATTATATGTACATTGATCTGTGGGCAGGGATCAGTATATTTCATTATATCCAATGTAGATATAGTAATAAATGATACTGTTATTCAATGTACATTGATCTGTGGGAAGAATCAGTATATTGCTGTTTGAGATTTGCTCGTTTATTAATTATATTTTCTTCTACATTATTGTTGTTTAAATTTACATTATACTAAAACTAATTATTTTATTCTATTAACTGTACATATTTGTTTGTATCTATTATTATCGTTTATAAAATAAATCATATCCGACGGGCGAGCGAGGTTCGCGGTTCCCCGCCACTCGTCCTTCCCCTCAAGGTTCCCCCGGGTGGATCGAGTAGCTCGGCACCTGTAGGGGGGCGAGGCGAGACGGCGAAGATATAAATATATCGATTCCGAGAATCCTCGCTCTCTCTCTTAGTCCGGCATTGTGACAAAAGTAAACACGGGCTTATTACGAAACTGCTTCTTCACTCGAATTCCGTTGTAGATTAAAAACGTCTACGATCCTTCTGTGCATCGTTTTAAAGGGATTCCCCAAAAAAGCGGATTAAATAACCGATCCGCGATCGCGTCGAAGTTTTTTCACGCTCCAACGAGCAGCGTTTTTCGGAAGCTCGTCTCAATTCCTCGACCGTTCGACGGAAAATTCGGAGCTTCAAAACATTGGTCCTTCGAGCCGGATCTTTGTCCGGCACCTCGATTTTGACCATCGCGAATCGGTACGTTGTCTTCCGGCCGTGAGTGCAGTGATCTGAGTGATCTCTTGGCGAACTGCGTCCTCAGTGCATCGAAGTACGATCCAACGGTGGCCGATCGCCCGCTGGACTTCCCGAACTGCTGGAAAAAGGGTTAAAGACTACAGTTTCTTGTGAGTTACGCTGACTTGATTTTCTTGCGTCTAATCAGAATAATCGTATTCTTTATCACGTACACGCCGTTAAACGGTCCCGAATTTTCAAACCGCCAACGGTCGCGATTGTGACCTTTCACGCGCGTGCTGTACGTCCTTACGTGTCGTTAGAGAACAGTTTTTGCGGGGTGACTCATCATGTCGACGTCACTCGAAAACCTACTGCGCTCTCAAGAAGACATGGCGGACGTATAGAGCGTTTCATGAGGAATACACTGAAGATCGGGCAAGAAAAACTTACTCTAATTATGCTGCAGCAACGGAGGCAGCTGTTAGATACTTATTGGCGTGATTTTTCGTCAACTCACAAATCTATTATTTGCGCAGCTGAAAAATCAGTGCCTTACTTGAAGGAAGACGTTTTCAGGCACTATTGAAGGTACTTACCTTTCGCACGTCGTGGACCTGGAGGAGAGGATTGCCCTACTCGCCCCAGACCGGAATAAGCCAGGAGACGAGAATTCTTCCGGCAAAGCGTCGTCAGGCGAACCGACTTTACCCACGATCTCGCTGCCCACGTTTTCTGGGGATCTCCTACAGTGGGAGAAAGTTATCGGGATCAATTCAGAGCTCTAATTCACGGCTCGAAACATGTTTAAGTAAGGTGCAAAAATTACATTATCTCAAATCTGGTCTTACAGGTGACGCAGCAAAAATGCTTACCTGCACTCCGATGACGGACGGTAATTACGAGGCATCGTGGGCGTCCCTGGAGCGTCGCTACGGTAATAAAAGGATCTTAGCGGCCTCACACATGCGTCGCATCCTCACCTGTGCTCCCATAGTAAAGGCGTTCCTCTCAGGAAATTAAAAGGATCCTCGACGAATTCCGCCAGTCAAGGAATGCACTCGCCTCTTTGGAGCGACCGGTGGAGTCGTGGGACGAATGGTTTTCGTTCCTCCTCACCGAAAAGCTGGATCAAATCACGAGACTCGCTTGGGAAACTTCCTTGGTTGATCCCACTACGCTTCCCCCGTTGAGGCGTTAGTGGATTTCTGGAAAATCGTGCTCACGCTATTATTTCTGCTCAAGGTACGAATGCGGCGACGCCCCCTCCTCCAGTCCAAGGAAGGCTCCAAGCGGACACCCGTTGCAAATACTCGACCAAGGGTAACATTGACCACGAACGCCAAGGAAACAGCCAAGCCTAAGACAGCAAAAAACGTGCCCGTCGTGTGCTGGCTCACACACTCTTGGCCACTGCACTAGGTTGAAGAAAATGAATCCGCAAGACCGTTTGTCGCTGGTAAAAAGGTAGGCGTGTGTACAGCATGTCTAAATTCAGGTCATGAAGTTGCAGCCTGCAAGTCAAACTTTCGCTGCCTGGTTTGCGAGGCCAATCACCACACATCGTTACACGATGCCTTCGGGAAGATCAAACCATCGTCATCCAAGGCCAATATAATACACCGAGCACGAGTGCTGATTATACGGTCCGATCTCAACGGGTGATTTTGTTGGCAACCGCGCGGGTCCGCTTGGAGTCGACTGAGGGTCGCACTTTAGACGTCAGGCTCTTTTAGATCCAGGCTCTGAGTCGTCATTTGTTAGCGATAAGGTCGCGCAATCGCTCCAGCTACAGCGGAAAAGTGTGAGGGTGTTACTCACCGGTTATCAGGAGGAGAGCGTCGGGATGGCCAAACACGAAGTCTCCGTCGAGCTTACGTCCTGCGCAGACAGCGACTTCCGCATCACTCTTAAACGCGTTGGTGACAAGGAAAGTCACCTCTCCAACTCAGTCTCATCCAGTGGAGGACCACCATGGATTCACATGCGGGGATTGCCGCTGGCCGATCCGGAGTTTAGATTACACGTAGAGTCGACGTACTTCTTGAGCGACGTTTGGTGGGGTACCTTTTCTTGGAAATAGGGTAGGCCCTCCTGGAACTCCGTCGCTGGTCCGCACGCCGTTTGGATGGTCCCCTTTGGGGCCGGTTTCGACCTCCGACGATCCCAGCTTCAGGGGTGGCTCGGGTGCAACTCATCCGAGGCCTGGATGATCTCCGAAACGACTGCAAAGATTTTGGGAGCTTGAGGAGGGTCCCTTCGAAGTCTCCGTGGAGCCCTCAAGGACACAGCTTGTGAGGAGTATTTCAAGGAAACGCACTCACGTGATGAACTAGGTCGTTACGTGGTGCGGCTCCCCATTTCTGACGGCTACACCCCGAAGACATCGGAGTACCGCGACGTGCCGCTCTTCAACGGTTTCTGGCTGGCGAACGAAGATGGGAGAAGGACTCCTTTTTGCAAACATCTTATGCGGGCTTCATGGAGGAGTATCTGAGACTGGGCCACATGGAACCAGCCTCCAAGTATGATGTCGCTAACGCCAACTACCTGCCTCACCATGCAGTCTGGAAAACCACCGGGTCAGGAAATAAAAGGATTCGAGTTGTCTTTGACGGATCTTATGTTTCAGGCAACAGACCTTCGCTGAACCAGGCTCTTGCGTCAGGACCACGTCCTGCAGTCCGACCTTTGGCTGGTGCTCACTCGGTGGAGGTTCCCGAGATGCGTATTTTCTACGGACCATAGTAAAGATGTTCCGTCAGATAGCCGTCCATCCTGACGATCGAGATTGGCAGCGCATACTGTGGAGAGACGAAGCTGGAAACGAAGTCCGCGACTTTCGTTAACCACGGTCACCTACGGGACAACTTCAGCCCCTTACCTTGCTCTACGAGTTCTACAAAAGCTGGCAGACGATGAGGAACAACGATTTCCTTTGGCGCGCAGCCATCTTACGTCGAAATTCCTACGTGGACGACCTGTTGGCTGGAGCCGACGATTCCTGCCAAGGCTGAGAGTCTCGGACAGCAGCTAATCAGCATCCTCATGGCGGCGGGTTCCCTCTGGATAAGTGGACGCTGAACTACACGTCCCAAGGGGAACCTAGTGAAAGAGATCACAAATTCCTGCAGGTGAGCAACGATGCGGAGACGCTAGGACTGACTTGGAATGCGGTGGCAGACACGCTTACTGTTACCTCGGCCAAATCGGACCAACCGTCAAACCATCCGCACTTGGACGAAACGACTCGTCCTTTCTTACACTGCTCGACTCTTCGATCCGCTTGGATGGCCTCACCAGTATTCATACGTGCCAAAACACTACTGCAAGATCTTTGGTTATCAGGAGCAGATTGGACGAACCGCTTTCAGTCCGCCTGGAGGAGTCGTGGCTTCAGTTTCGTCAAGATCTGGAAGAGGTAAAGACTATCTCATTACCACGGTGGGTTAGTTACAGGATGCGATGCAAGATCACATCGAGCTACATGGCTTTTGCGACGCCTCCGAACGAGCATACGCAGCTGCAGTCTATGTACGCTTACCAAGTACCTCCACCATGGCGAACGTGCATCTCCTCATCGCAAAAAACGAAGCTCGCTCCAATCAAGCTCTGCAGTATTCCGCGCTTTGGAATTATGCGGAGCTCTGCTACTGGCTCGACTCATGGTGGCGGTTCGGGACGGGCATACTTCCTCTACGAGCCACCTTATATGCGTGGACGGATGCATCGGTGGTACTATCCTGGGTCCAATCGCACGCTTCCAGGTGGAAGCCCGTCGTCGCACACCGCGTGGCGGAAATTCAAACGTTACTCCCAGACGTGGATTGGCGTCATCTTCGCAGCGGCGATCATCTGGCGGATTTAGCAACCAGGGGAGTTACCGTACAGGCTCTGAAGGAAGATGAGCGCTGGTGGCATGGCCCTTCGTGGCTTCAGACGCCCTCAGTGATTGGCCGTCCTCCATTCGTTCTCAGGACGATTCACTCTCAGAGCAAAGATCTACCGTCCACACCATCGCAGCCGAACATTTTTGAATCTGAAAACGACTTACTATGCCGATTTTCGTCGTTGACAAAGCTAGTACGCATTACAGCTTACCTGAGACGCTTCGTGTGGAACACTCGGGGCAACGACAGCAGGCGAAACGGGTTTCCTGACTTCCACGGAACTCGATGAGGCTCGAAAATGTATTCTCCGACTGAGCCAATCGGAATATTTTTCCGAAGAATTACACAATCTAAAACAGGTAACGATTAAAAGTAAATCCAATGTATTAGCCTTACGGCCTGTTTTAGATGACTGCGGGATCATTCGTGTGGGTGGAAGATTGGATCATGCATCGCTCACCTACGATCAACGGCATCCAATCCTCGTTCACGTCGGTCTAATTTGGCTGAGCTAATTGTTCGGGCCGCACACGCTCAGACCTCTTCATGGTGGCCTCACGTCGACACAAAGCTTCGCCGTCAAACGTACTGGATTCCGCAGGACCCGCACTCTCCTCAAACGCATCCTAAGAAATTGCGTACGCTGTGTAAGATTCCAAGGTAACACGGGTACGCAGCAAATGGGCTCCTTACCTGCTTCACGAGTCCAGCCTGCCAGGGCCTTCCTTCGCAGTGGGGTCGACTATGCTGGCCCAATCACCCTCTGCATGTCAAAGGGTCGCGGCCAGAAGACGGTCAAGGGCTACATCGCCGTGTTCGTCTGCCTCTGCCACCAAAGCTGTCCACCTGGAGCCAGTGTCCGACCTGTCTGCGTCCGCGTTTATCGCGGCCTTCCGACGGTTCGTCGCGAGGCGAGGACGCTGTGCTCACCTCTTAAGCGACAACGCGACGAATTTTCGGGGTGCAGATGCGCAGTTGAAATCTATGTTCAAACGAGCTTCTGAATTTTACAGGGAGGTTGCTGAGCTAATCGCCAACGAAGGAACGAATTGGGAATTTATTCCACCCTACTCACCTCACTTTGGCGGCCCTGTGGGAGGCGGCGGTGAAATCCGCGAAGAGGCATCTTCTTCGGTCAGTAGGGGGTCACAGGCTGACCTTCGAAGAACTGACAACATTATTGTGCCAGGTGGAAGCGTGTTTAAATTCACGACCGTTATCACCACTCACGGACGACCCCAAAGACTTCTCCGCACTAACACCGAATCACCTCATTACGGGTCACTCACTGTCGGCGATTCCGGAATCACCGGAAAATTTAAATTTCGACGGAGGACACAAAAGGTGGGCCCTCGTACAAAAATAATTGAACATTTTTGGCGTAGGTGGAGTAAAGAATATCTGGGCCAACTGCAACACCTTCCGAAGTGGCGGAAGGCGCTTTCCTAACCTCCAACTCGGAACCCTCGTCTTGCTAAAGGAGGACTCGACACCACCAACTAAATGGCCGATGGCGCGCGTCGTGAAGGTCCACGAGGGACAAGATGGCCTAACACGTGTGGCGACCGTCCAGACTGCTACCAGACTGACCACACGTGCAATCACACGGTTGATTCCACTCGTGTCGCCGAACGATACGGGACAACGCTACGGCTAAGAAGACGTCTCATGATACGTCTGTCACGGCGGGCGGGCGGCACTCTACCGGCAGACGAGCAGTGACGCAGTAGCAACCGCCGATTCTTGGAAACGGTCACGTCGTTGCCGTTCCGACAACGAGGCGGGCGGCATGTTTGAGATTTGCTCGTTATTAATATATTTTCTTCTACATTATTGTTGTTTAAATTTACATTATACTAAAACTAATTATTTTATTCTATTAACTGTACATATTTGTTTGTATCTACTATTTATCGTTTATAAAATAAATCATATCCGACGGGCGAGCGAGGTTCGCGGTTCCCCGCCACTCGTCCTTCCCCTCACAGGTTCCCCCGGGTGGATCGAGTAGCTCGGCACCTGTAGGGGGGCGAGGCGAGACGGCGAAAGATATAAATATATCGATTCCGAGAATCCTCGCTCTCTCTCTTAGTCGGCATTGTGACAAAAGTAAACACGGGCTTATTACGAAACGCTTCTTCATCGAATTCCGTTGTAGATTAAAACCGTCTACGATCCTTCTGTGCATCGTTTAAAGGGATTCCCCAAAAAACGGATTAAATACCGATCCGCGATCGCGTCGAAGTTTTTTCACGCTCCAACGAGCAGCGTTTTTCGGAAGCTCGTCTCAATTCCTCGACCGTTTCGACGGAAAATTCGGAGCTTCAAAACATGTGCATTACATCTAATTCATATAGTAATATATAACGATACTAGGCATTATATGTACATTATCTAAAGCATCATATAGTTACTTACTAATGATCACAATTAGTGCATTGATATGTGGGATTAAATCAGTATATTACATATCTATTAGATATAGTAATAATGATATTGTTATTAAATGTACATTGGTCTGTGGGAATAAATCAGTATATTACATTACATCTGTTGTAGATATAGTAATAATGATATTGTTATTAAATGTACATTGGTCTGTGGGATTAAATCAGTATATTAAATTTCATCTGATGTAGATATAGTAATAATGATATTGTTATTAAATGTCCATTGGTCTGTGGGATTAAATCAGTATATTAAATTACATCTGATGTAGATATAGCAATAATGATATTGTTATTAAATGTACATTGGTCTGTGGAATTAAATCAGTATATTAAATTTCATCTGATGTAGATATAGTAATAATGATATTGTTATTAAATGTATATTACATATCTAATGTAGATATAGTAATAACGATACTGTTATTCTATGTATATTGATCTGTGGGAAGGTATCAGTATATTACATTATATCTATTGTAGATATAGTAATAACGATACTCTTATTATATGTAAATTGATCTGTGGGAAGATATCAGTATATTACATTATATCTAATGTAGATATAGTAATAACGATACTGTTATTATATGCACATTGATCTGTGGGAAGGTATCAGTATATTACATTGTATCCAATGTAGATATAGTCATAATGATATTGTTATTAAATGTACATTGGTCTGTGGGAATAAATCAGTATATTACATTACATCTGATGTAGGTATATTAATAATGATATTGTTGTTAAATGTATATTACATATCAAATGGAGATATAGTAATAACGATACTGCCATTATATGTACATTGATCGGTGGGAAGGTATCAGTATATTACATTGTATCCAATGTAGATATAGTAATAATGATATTGTTATTAAATGTACATTGGTCTGTGGGATTAAATCAGTATATTAAATTTCATCTGATGTAGATATACTAATAATGATATTGTTATTAAATGTATATTACATACCAAATGCAGATATAGTAGTAACGATACTGTTACTATATGTACACTGATCTGTGGGAAGGTATCAGTGTATTACATTATATCTATTGTAGATATTGTAATAACGAAACTGTTATTATATGTACGTGGATCTGTGGGTAGGGATCAGTATATTACATTATATCTAATGTAGATATAGTAATAATGAAGTTGTTACCAAAATTACATTGATCTGTGGGAAAGCGTCAGTATATTACATTATATCTATTGTAGATATAGTAACTACAAAACTGTTATTATATGTACATTGATCCTTGGGAAGGTATCAGTATATTACATTATATCTAATGTAGATATAGTAATAACGAAACTGTTATTATATGTACATTGATCTGTGGGATTAAATCAGTATATTAAATTACATCTGATGTAGATATAGCAATAACGATATTGTTTTTAAATGTACATTGGTCTGTGGAATTAAATCAGTATATTAAATTTCATCTGATGTAGATATAGTAATAATGATATTGTTATTAAATGTATATTACATATCTAATGTAGATATAGTAATAACGATACTGTTATTCTATGTATATTGATCTGTGGGAAGGTATCAGTATATTACATTATATCTATTGTAGATATAGTAATAACGATACTCTTATTATATGTAAATTGATCTGTGGGAAGATATCAGTATATTACATTATATCTAATGTAGATATAGTAATAACGATACTGTTATTATATGTACATTGATCTGTGGGAAGGTATCAGTATATTACATTGTATCCAATGTAGATATAGTCATAATGATATTGTTATTAAATGTACATTGGTCTGTTGGATTAAATCAGTATATTAAATTTCATCTGATGTAGATATAGTAATAATGATATTGTTATTAAATGTATATTACATATCTAATGTAGATATAGTAATAACGAAACTGTTATTATATGTACATTGATCTGTTGGAAGGTATCAGTATATTATATTGTATCTGATGTAGATATAGTAATAACGAAACTGTTTTTATATGTACATTGATCTGTGGGAAGGGATCAGTATATTACATTATATCTAATGTAGATATAGTAATAATTATATTGTTACCAAAATTGCATTGATCTGTGGGAAGGGATCGGTATATTACATTATATCCAATGTATATATAGTATAAATGATACTGTTACTCAATGTACATTGATCTGTGGGAAGCAATCAGTATATTGCAGCAGATCTAATGCAGATATAGTAATAAGGATATTGCCATTATATGTACATTGATCGGTGGGAAGGGATCATTATATTACATTATATCTAATGAAGATATTTTTTTTTTTTTTTTCAGAGGTGGAAATGCCTTACGCAGACCCCCGCAACATTTTGCGGAGGGACTGTGGGACTCTCCCTCCAGCAATTTAGCCGAAGGGCCTACCCACTAAAACCACCTCTGACCCCACGTAAGAGCCCAGACCGGAATCCGCTCATCGCATTACTTCGGTCTGGGCCCGTGGCGTGCTCGCCTGCTCAAACAGCAGGCCTCCTCTATTCTACCGGGCCTGGACGGGGTCCTGTAGACACCCATCGACCCTCTTCGCCACCAGGACAGAGGCCGCGAACGCCGCGACCGCGTCCCACAGTTCTACGCTCCGCAGCATCACTCCCACGATGTTTTCGGGGGTGATGTCGTGGTCAGCTGCGTTGGCCACTGCGGAGCGTTCCTCGCTAAAGCGAGCACAAACGAAGAACGTGTGGAACGCGTCGTCTCGCTCGGCGTCGCAGTAGTAGCACGTCGGGGACCTGACTTTGGCCATCCGGTACAAATAGTTCCGGAAGTAGCCGTGCCCTGACAGGAGCTGGCTGAGGTAGAAGTCTACCTCGCCGTGAGCTCGCTCCTGCCAGGGCCTCAGGTCCCCGATCAGCCGGGCTGTCCACCGGCCCGTGCCGCCCGCGGTCCAGCGGCGCTGCCACTCCGAGAGAGTTTCAGCGCGCGCTATCCCCGCGGCCTCTGTCCTGTCCATCTCCGAGCTCAGCTCGAAGATCCTCCTCCTCTCCTTGGCGAGAAGATCGATGGGGAGGATCCCAGCGATCGCGAGCACTGCAAGTGCGGATACTGTACGATAACAGCTAGCGACTCGCAGCGCTCCGCGGCGCTGGACGGAGGCCATGCGTGCCCTGTATTTCTTGATGTCCAGGGCCCCAGCCCATATCTCAGCACCGTACAGGAGCATGGACTCGACGGTGGACATCAAGAGCCTACGTTTCCCCGGCCTCGGCCCGCCGATGTTGGCCATCAGCCTGCTCAGCTCTGCCGACTTTGCCGTCGCCCTGTCGGAGACTGCGCGTATGTGGTCCCAGTAGGTGAGCTTGTTATCAAGCATCACCCCCAGGTACCGTGCGCTTCTACGTGTCTGGACAGCCACGTCACCCACCATCATAGGTACGACGGTGGGTATACGCCTCCTCGTAAGCACGACGATCTCGGTCTTCTGGATCGCCAGCTGGAGGCCGTGACTGTCCATCCAGTCTCCGACCCGCCGCATCACCTGGTTCAGCTTGAGCTGCGCCAGCTCGATGCTACGGGCGGTGATGACGACGGCGATGTCGTCCGCGTACGCGACAAGGTACACGTCATCGGGCATTTCGATGCTGAGTAGGCTGTCGTACAAGACGTTCCAGAGGTCGGGTCCTAGAACGGACCCTGCGCTGCCCCGGCTGAGACTGCGCGACTTCTGGAACCCTCTTCCGTCTCGTACGTAAGCCAGCGATCACGGAGGTAATCGCTGGCCATGGCCAACAGATAGCTGGGGACTCGAAAACGCTCGAGCGCCCGCAGCATATCTATCCACCTCGCCGAGTTGAACGCGTTGCGAACGTCCAGCGTGACGAGGAGGACCAGCGGGCGGGCCTGGTGGCACGCATTGTCCGCACGTCCGACAGCTTCGACTACATCGGAGATGGCACTGAGGGTGGAGTGCCCTCTCCTGAAGCCGTGCTGTCGGTCCGACAGGTCACCGGCGGTTTGTACTGCCTGAAGCAGGCGAGCCTTCAGCATCTTCTCCATCACCTTACCGGCTGTGTTTAACATACACAGCGGTCGGTAAGATGACGGAGAGTCCGGGGGACCGTTCCCCTTGCTGATAAGTACAAGCCGCGCAACCTTCCAGGGCGACGGGAAGACGCTTGCCCGGAGGCAGGTGTTGTACATTTCCAGCAAGAGGTCCGGGTGGAGACGCGCCACCATCTTCAGGACCTCCGCTGGAATGCCGTCCGGGCCCGGGGCTTTCCTGGACTTCAAGGAACCCACTGCTGACAGCAGCTCCTCCCGAGTGAAGGTGGGGACGGTCTCTCCGTCACCCAGCTCCGGATAAAAATCCCTTGCTGGATGTTTAGGAAACAGTCCGTCCACCACACGCTCGGTGGTAGCTGCGTCCATCGTGCTCTGCGCAGCGGGCGACCGGATCTTGCGGGTGACAAGCTTATAGGCTTGTCCCCAAGGGTCGCGGTTCACCTCGTCGCACAGCTCTCGCCAGCAGCGGGCTTTACTATCCTTGATAGCCCGATTAAGAGTCTTCTTTGCCACCTTGTACTCGGCTGACCTGTCGGAGGCCTCCGTTCTACCGCGGGCTCGTTGCGCCAGTCTCCGTAGCCTCAGACACTCCCGTCTGAGACCGGCGATCTGGTCCGTCCACCAGTATGCCTGGGCTCGGCCTTTCCACGGCTTTTTGCGGGGGATCAAGGCGTCGCAAGCCCGAGTGATGAGCCGCATGGTGTCGCTGACCAGAGCCTCAGCGAAGCCCCTATCGGGGCGATCGCCGGGGGCGGATGGTATGCCCCCGAGGCCGCGACTCAAACACTCGGCGAACTTTTCCTCGTCCAGCTTGGCCGTGTTCCAGCCAAGTGGGCGCTGAGGATTGCGGTGCTGTGCCGCTCTACCGGACGATATCTGGAAGGTGATCTACTGATGATCACTACCAGTGAAATCTTCCATCACCCTCCAGCCCACGGCTCGGCGACCCAGACACTCCGAAACCAGAGTAACGTCTGGAATGGAATCGCCGAAGCCGGGTCGTCGGTAGGTCGGTGTAGTGCCGGTGTTGAGCACTATCAACCCCAGCCTGGATGCCATCTCCATAACCAGTTTGCCCCTGGTGTTGGGAGCTGGCATCCCCCACTCTAGAGCCCTGGCGTTGAAATCGCCTGCCACAACGAGCCCGCCGTTCATGTCGCGGAGCGCGTCTTCCAGGTCGTCGAGCTTTTCCCGGAACACGCAAGTGCTATCGTTGGGGGAGAGATAGACACTCACGTATGTAACGTCCCGGGATTTGGCCCAAACGAACCCACGACCCGCTCCGCGACACACCACTGGAACCTTCCGGAGGTCCCTCACCCAGAGCGCGGCGACGCCCAGGTCGTCGACGTACCACGACGAGCAGTCCCGGTTCCGGTACTGCTCGCTGATTACTACAACATCAGCGCCCATTTCAAGGGACAGCTGTGTGAGTAAATTGTCGGCGACCTGGCTGCGGTTCAGATTGCACTGAATCACCGTCGCCATTGCGTCCCGCGCTTCTGGGCACTGAGGACGTCTCGGAAGGCCTTACAGCCCCCAGACCCTGGTGCGTGATCGAGCTGCTGCACGCCCAGCTCGGCGCAGAGCATGCAGCGTGGAGGGGAGGTGCAGTCGTTGGACTTGTGATTGTCCTTACCGCACCTCCAGCAGGCCTTGCTTCGGTCTGGGCCCTTGCAGTCCCGCTTCGTGTGCCCATAGGCTAAGCACCTGAAGCACTTCGGGACTTCGGCCCAGCGCCTGACTCGGCAGTTTATCCAGCCGATCTTGATGCGATTTCTCGCGATCAGCTGGATGGAAGCCGCCTCCTCGGCAACCACCACTGCCTTGCGTTGCTCACTGCTGTTTGGCGCGAGCATGGTGACATTCAGCTACCCCCTTAGCTGGTCACCAAGAGCTCTCACCACAGCAGCGCGCACCTCCTCGCCGGTCGTGCAGCAGTCGAGATCACATATCTCGACGCGCATGCGCGGTACCAGAGTCCTGACCTCCGCGGTGTCCCCCACGGCGGCTTTGATGGCGTCCTGGAGGGCACGCTGGTCCTTGCAGCGCGCCAACTCCAGCAGTACGCCGCCCCCCTGTGTCTTCCGGATTTGGCGGAACTCCGTCTCCGTCTCCTCCGGACGCACCTGCCGGATTGTACCCAGGACGTCCGCGTAGGACTTCCCGGCTACCGGCTGCACAACGACGGCGCTACGCTTCGGCCTGCGCCGCCGTTTCCTCTTCCTCCGCTGCTTGCCCTTGGCAGGCGTCGGCGGAGGTGCCACGGACTTAGCCGCGCCCGCCTTCAGCTTACCCGGCGCCGTTCCGGGTTTTTTGGGGGCGGCGTAGATATTGTAATAATGATATTGCTATTAAACGTATACTACATATCTAATGTAGATATAGTAATAATGATATTGTTATTAAATGTACATTGGTCTGTTTGAATAAATCAGTATAATACATTACACCTGATATAGATATATTAATAATGATATTGTTATTAAATGTATATTACATATCAAATGTAGATATAGTAATAACGATACTGCCATTATATGTGCATTGATCGGTGGGATGTGATCATTATATTACATTATATCTAATGTAGATATAGTAATAATGATATTGTTATTAAATGTACATTGGTCTGTGGGATTAAATGAGTATATTACATTTCAGCTGATGTGGATATAGTAATAATGATATTGTTATTAAATGTAAATTACATATCTAATGTAGATATAGTAATAACGATACTGTTATTATATGTATATTGATCTGTGGGAAGGTATCAGTATATTGCAGGAGATCTAATGCAGATATAGTAATAACGAAACTGTTATTATATGTACATTGATCTGTGGGAAGGGATCAGTATATTACATTATATCTAATGTAGATATAGTAATAATGATATTGTTACCAAAATTACATTGATCTGTGGGAAGGCATCAGTATATTACATTATATCCAATGTAGATATAGTATAAATGATACTGTTATACAATGTACATTGATCTGTGGGAAGGAATCAGTATATTGCAGTGGATCTAATGTAGATATGGTAATAACGATACTGTTATTAAGTATTCATTACATATCTCTTGTAGAAATAGTAATGACGATAATGTTACAATCTGTGCATTGATCTGTGGGAAGTGATCCGTATATTACATTATACCTAATGTAGATATAGTAATAATGATATTGTTACCAAAATTACATTGACCTATGGGAAGGGATCAGTATATTACATTATATTCAATGTAGATATAGTATGAATGATACTGGTATTCAATGTACATTGGTCTGTGGGAAGGGATCATTATATTACATTATATCTAATGTAGATATAGTAATAATGATATTGTTATTAAATGTATATCACATATCTAATGTAGATATAGTAATAACGATACTGTTATTATGTGTGCATTGATCTGTGGGAAGGTATCAGTATATTACATCACATCTAATGTAGATATAGTAATAATGAAACTGTCATTATATGTACATTGATCTGTGGGATTAAATCAGTGTATTAAATTACATGTGATGTAGATATAGTAATAATGGTATTGTTATTAAATGTACATTGGTTTGGGGGATTAAATCAGTATATTAAATTTCATCTGATGCAGATATAGTAATAATGATATTGTTATTAAATGTATATTACATATCTAATGTAGATATAGTAATAATGATATTGTTATTAAATGCACATTGATCTGTGGGATTAAATCATTATATTACATTATATCTAATGTAGATATAGTAATAATGATATTGTTACCAAAATTACATTGATCTGTGGGAAGGCATCAGTATATTACATTATATCCAATGTAGATATAGTATAAATGATACTGCTATTCAATGTACATTGATCTGTGGGAAGGAATCACTATATTGCAGTAGATCTAATGTAGATATAGTAATAACGATACTGTTATTAAGTATTTATTACATATCTAATGTAGATATAGTAATGACGATAATGTTACAATCTGTGCATTGATCTGTGGGAAGTGATCATTATATTACATTATATCCAATGTAGATATGGTAATAATGATATTGTTATTAAATGTACACTGGTCTGTGGGAATAAATCAGTATATTTAATTTCATCTGATGTAGATATAGTAATAATGATATTGTTATTAAATGTGTATTACATATCTATTGTAGATATAGTAATAACGAAACTGTTATTATATGTACATTGATCTGTGCGAACGTATCAGTATATTACATTATATTATTGTAGATATAGTAATAACGAAACTGTTATTATATATACATTGATCTGTGGGTAGGGATCAGCATATTACATTGTATCTAATGTAGATATGGTAATAATGATATTGTTATTAAATGTACATTGGTCTGTGGGATTAAATCAGTATATTACATTTCATCTGATGTAGATATAGTAATAATGATATTGTTATTAAATGTATATTACAAATCTAATGTAGATATAGTAATAACGATACTGTTATTATATGTACATTGATCTGGGGGAAGGTATCAGTATATTACATTATATCTATTGTAGATATAGTAATAACGAAACTGTTATTATATGTACATTGATCTGTGGGAAGGCATCAGTATATTACATTATATCCAATGTAGATATAGTATAAATGATGCTGTTATTAAATGCACATTGATCTGTGGGAAGGAATCAGTATATTGCAGGAGATCAAATGCAGATATAGTAATAACGATACTGCCATTATATGTACATTGATCGGTGGGAAGGGATCATTCTATTACATTATATCGAATGTAGATATAGTAATAATGATATTGTTATTAAATGTACATTGATCTGTGGGATTAAATCATTATATTACATTATATCTAATGTAGATATAGTAATAATGATATTGTTATTAAATGTACATTGGTCTGTGGGATTAAATCAGTATATTGCATTTCATCGGATGTAGATATAGTACAATGATATTGTTATTAAATGTATATTACATATCTAATGTAGATATAGTAATAACGATACTGTTATTGTATGTACATTGATCTGTGGGAAGGTATCAGTATATTACATTATATCTATTGTAGATATAGTAATAATGATATTGTTACCAAAATTACATTGATCTGTGGGAAGGCATCAGTATATTACATTATATCCAATGTCGATATAGTATAAATGATACTGTTATTCAATGTACATTGATCTGTGGGAAGGGATCAGTATATTGCTGGAGATCTAATTCAGATATAGTGATAACGATACTGCCATTATATGTACATTCATCGGTTGGAAGGGATCATTATATTACATTATATCTAATGTAGATATAGTACTAATGATATTGTTATTAAATGTATATCTACATATCTAATGTAGATATAGTATAATGATATTGTTCTTAAATGTACATTGATCTGTGGGATTAAATCATTATATTACATTATATCTAATGTAGATATAGTAATAATGATATTGTTATTAAATGTACATTGGTCTGTGGGATTAAATCAGTATATTAAATTTCATCTGATGTAGATATATTAATAATGATATTGTTATTAAATGTATATTACATATCAAATGTAGATATAGTAATAACGATACTGCCATTATATGTACATTGATCGGTGGGATGTGATCATTATATTACATTATATCTAATGCAGATATGGTAATAATGATATTGCTATTAAATGTACATTGGTCTGTGGGATTAAATCAGTATATTAAATTACATCTGATGTAGATGTAGTAAGAATGGTATTGTTATTAAATGTACATTGGTCTGTGGGACTAAATCAGTATATTAAATTTCATCTGATGTAGATATCGTAATAATGGTATTGTCATTAAATGTATATTACATATCAAATGTAGATATAGTAATAACGATACTGCCATTATATGTACATTGATCGGTGGGAAGGGATAATTATATTACATTATATCTAATGTAGATATAGTAATAACGAAACTGCTATTATATGTACATTGATCTGTGGGTAGGGATCAGTATATTACATTATATCTAATGTAGATATAGTAATAATGATGTTGTTACCAAAATTACATTGATCTGTGGGAAGGCATCAGTATATTACATTATATCCAATGTAGATATAGTATAAATGGACCTCAAAGGTCCCGCGGAGGCCTACATCTTTCTCCGCGGCGCCACGTGCCAACCCCTCCTCCTCACGGTGAGGTCCGGGCACCGGATTTCCGGTGGCGAACGGGGCTATGGCTTAGGTTCATTCGAGCTACGTGCGTAGCCAATGGAACGAGATGAACCGACTAGTAGCTTAGCCTAGTTGCGGGTGGAAGCACCAGCACCACCCGCTGCAGCTGCTGAAACAACTTTGTAGTGGATTGGACTATTATGACGACTTGGCAATCTCACAGGTATTTTCTGAAACTTATAGAAAACTATGGATTACACGAAAAACGGTAAAAAATCTTACGGTGCAGGAGTAATCGGTACCTCCAGTACTGGCCCGACAGGGGGTGAGCTCGCAGGCCCCCGCGGGTCGTCATCCGACGACTGCAGTGCACAGGAGGCAGCCCGCCAGGCCTCTACGCATAAAACGGTGACTGGCGACGAAAACGAGGCGAGTACGAAGTTGTCCAGCGATGGTGAGATTTCGTTCTCGCGTAGAAATGAGGAGGAAATCTTCCGTAGAAGCTCGAGAATCGAGAGATCTCCCTCGACGAATACTGGCAGAGACAGGATAGTGATGTCCGGTAAGGAGCCGCGCACCTTGGATCTGACCGAGGAGTCGGTCATGGAAACACCGATTGCGGATCCGTCATTAAATGTGAAGAAGCTGGAAGAGAAAACGGACAGATGCATTGATAAAATGAGTGAGTTAGCTCTTGCCCTTGTCGAGGCTAACGAGGCCGTATGGAAAACGGCCAGACGTAGTAGAAATACGAGCCCGGCTACGAAGGCGGCCATTCAGAAAATGGATACCTGCTTAGAAAGCATGGCCCTGGCGGTGGACCAATTAAAGGCGGCCAGGGAAGAGTCCAAAGCCTTGGAACCCAGGGGGATGTTGAAACCTGAAAAAGAAAAGATCATGACAGTGATCTCCCTACAGACTGAGGGTCCAGCAGGGGAAATGACCTTGAGCCGGGGTATAGTAAGGTGCGATGCAGGTACCCAAACAGGTACGTGGGACGAGTTCCCGTCTCTCCCTGCCGGCAGACAGAAAAGGAAGGAAATATCGCCACCTCAGGATAAAGATGGAAAGAAATATAAAGTGGGAGACAAAGCAACTTTCACGCGACCTAGGATTAGGAGCGTAGAGACGCGATACGTCCGCACATCAGAGACGGGAGAAAATATAGATGTTGCCGAGGATGAGTGGGAACTGGTAAGAAAGAGAAGGGCGAGACCCGTGCCGAGGACACCTCATTCACGTACAGAACCCGTAACCCCTAATATGATCGAAGGTAGCAAGCATCAGGAGAAGGGTAGGGTTGGACGAAAACGGAATAAACCCCAAGCTATTGCTATCCGATTTGAAGGTGGCAGCATCTTTGCGGATGTCCTGAAAAGGGTGAAGGGTACGGTTGGTCCATCACCGGATGGCATTAAAGGGGTAAGACAAACGCGAGCGGGGAATCTGCTCTTAGAATTCCTCCCGTCGGCTGACCTTGAGGGTTTTAAGAGCGTTTTGGAGGGCAAACTTGGCCCCAAAATTAAAATCGCAAAACTACAGGAGAGGATTGACCTTGAAGTAAAGGGAATTGATCCGGACGCAGAACGGGACGAGGTAATTGAAGCCGTCCTAAGAGAAACTGATTGCCCTTCTGGTGAACTGAGGCTTAAGGTGTTCCGGACTGATCCCCGCAGAAATAAGGTGGCACTTTTTGAGGGCCCTGCGGCATCGCTGAGGTTGCTGGAACAAAAGAATAAAATTAAGATTGGGTGGACGGTGGCAACGGTTAGAGAGGTGCCCCGAATCATAAGGTGCTTTAAATGTCACGCCTTAGGACATATGGCCGCGGTCTGTAAGAGTGTCCCGGAGGGGGTGACTCACCTGTGTAGAAAGTGTGGGGAAGTAGGGCACCATATGCAGGTATGCGCAAGGCCAGCGAGATGCAGGCTCTGCTGCGAGGATGGCGTCTCGGAGGGGATGGCAGCTCATGTTGCGGCGTCGGTCAGATGCCCCAAGTACAGGGAGGCAGCAAGGCTAGTAAAAAAGAAATGGTGAATTTACTCGAAATAAATTTAAACCACTGTAGGGCGGCACACGACCTACTTACGTTTTCTGTTGATGAATTGGAGGCAGACGTGGTAGTGATTGCGGAACCGTATCAGACACCAGGCAACTGGTATAGCGACAACACCAAAAGGTCGTCGATTTGGGTTACGGCGAAGGGAGCCAAGTTGGCACGGTCCCTGGCCCCGGTGGTGAAGGGCGACGGATTTGTTGCGATACAGTACAATACTTTTTACATCTTTAGCGTATATATATCACCCAATATTGATGCCAAGAAATATGAAGAAGTGCTTACTCTATTATTTGATGCAGTGAGTGACTGCCAGCGGAAGAACAAGCGGATTATTATAGCTGGCGACTTTAATGCCAAGTCACCTATCTGGGGTTCGGATTGTAGGGATAAACGTGGGGAGACACTGGCACAATTCTGTGCCTCGAGCGATGTACACCCAACGTTAACGGGAGGCGGCATTACATGTGACCGGGGAAAAGGTTCTAAAATTGATATAGTGATTGGGAACAGGTCAGCATTGAAATATCTAAAAAGCAGCGCTGTTTTGGACTGTTTCACGGCGTCAGACCACAGATACCTTCTGCATACCTTGGACGAACCAGACTCGAAATCTAAAAAAGACGAGGCAAATCTGCTTGAACAGGTCAAGATTAATATTATAGAAAAGAAAGTCCTGGATGTTATACTTACCAAATATTCAGACCAAAATGTGCAAATTCCAAGGGGTGCAGGCACCATCGAGCATGTTGAAAATTTCATCGCAGACATAGAGAAGGCCATCAAGAAGAGTACGGTGGTGAGTACTCCCGCACAGAGAGGGCGTAATGGGGTCTCCTGGTGGAAACCGGAAATAGCTGAAAAAAGAAAGGAGGCTTTAAGGACCAGAAGACGCCTGACCAGACATAGGAAAAGACTAGATACTGTGTCGTTAAATGAGCTATTGAAAGAACATAAGAGGTGTAAAAAGGAATTAAATCGGGAAATATGTACGGCCAAGAGGGAGAGCTGGCAGGAACTGATACAGGCAGTAGACAACAATGTGTGGGGTAAGCCATATAAGACTGTCACCCGTTTGATTAAGGGGAAAACTCCTCCAGAGGTGCTGGATCCTGAAAAGATCGAAGGTATCGTTGATGGTTTATTTATTACACGGCCTGATAGTGGGGAAGCCTTCCATGAACAGATCCCCAGAGTAGAGGCCACTGCGGAGGAGCTGAGGGCAGAATCGTGGATTACCGAAGAGGAAGTGCAGAGAGCTGCGAAGAAGGTTGTCCCCGGGAAAGCCCCTGGACCGGATAGTGTCTCGTCTGCTGCGGCAAGGAAGCTGGGCATGTTGGCGTCCAAATGGTTGGCGTACATATTTAATATATGCCTTAAACAGGGATATTGGCCCCGACCGTGGAAAACGGGTAGACTGGTATTAATTCCTAAGGGCAAATTCTCGCCGGATCAGCCTGCAAGCGCGTATAGGCCCTTATCCATCATTTCATGTGTGGCCAAGATTTTTGAGTATATTTTGAAAGAAAGAATACTCATAGCGCTGGAAAAAGACGATCTGGCCCCCAATCAATATGGATTTCGCAAGGGGCGTTCTACGTTGGACGCCATGCGTTCGGTTATAGAACTGAGCGAAAGGGCCAGGAAAGTGCGCCGACACTGCCTCGTAATATTGTTGGACGTTAAAAACGCTTTTAACACCGTCAGGTGGTCCAGTATCTGCAAAAGCATGGAAAAGAGGGGATTTCCTAGAAATCTCATTAACCTCTGTAGCGACTATCTTAATGACAGGTGGGTGATCTATGAGAGCAAAGAAGGTAACATGACCTTCCAGGTTTTCGGGGGGGTACCGCAAGGATCTGTAATCGGCCCCATTCTATGGAATATGGTCTATGACGACTTACTGAGGATTAAATTGAGGAGGGATGTCTATTTCGTGGCTTATGCCGACGATTTTGGGGTCATAATTATTGAGAAGGACCTCGATAAGATGATAAAACTTGCTGAATTGACTATACAGGATATGTCAGAGTGGTATGAGAAGGAGGGGTTGGGCTTGGCACACCACAAAACGGAGGCGATATTATTAACAGGCAGGAAGGTGCCTTTTGGCCTGACATTCGAATGCGGAGAAACAATGATCACCTCGGCAAGAGAAGTTAGAAACCTGGGGGTTATATTTGAGAGAGATCTGACCTTCAAATCACACATAACGACCAGCTGCAACAAGGCCCTCATTTATGCTAATACACTGGCTCTCCTTGCACCGAACACCAGGGGAGCAGGGAATCTGGCAAGAAAATTATATTATACAGCTGCGATGTCCGTTATTATGTATGCACCCCCAATATGGGGAACCGGTCTTAGAAACAAGGGAAACCTGCTTGTCTTGCGTTCCACTCAGCGTACGGCCCTGCTCCGGGTGGCCCGAGCATACAGGACAGTCTCCGCAGATGCTTTATGTGTCCTGACGGGGCAAGTTCCCATAGAACTATTAATCAAAGAAAGAGAGAGAATTTTCAAGAATATGGCTGCGAGACAAAAAGGCAGGATAAACAGGCAACCAGAAGATGGTAGAAAAGAGGAGGAAAGAGAATTCACGTTACAAACCTGGCAGGAACTGTGGGACTCCTCCCTGAAAGGAAGATGGACCCACTCTCTCATACCCGATATCAAGAAGTGGATACGGTGGGGGCCACGGATCCTAAACGTCCATACTACGCAAGTTTTTTCGGGGCATGGATGCTTTGGGTCATACCTGGCCAAAATCCGGAAACAGAAGTCGGCAAACTGTTGGTTCTGCCCAGGTAAGGTGGGTGATCCGGCGCATTTCCTTTTTAAGTGTGATAGATGGCGTGCTGAGCGAATGCAACTGAACCAGATGGTGGGAGAGGACCTATGCATGGTTAATTTTATGCGGTTATTTGAATCCCCTGAAACAGGACCAATTATTAATAAATTTATTATTGATAGCCTAAGCGAGAAAGAAAGGTTCGAGAGGATGCTTCGAGCTCCTAAGAGAAACAAGGGTAGGAGGGCCTGGAATTACCATTGATTAACAACAATGGAGGATATTTCCTGTGATCAATATCAAAAAGAAAAAATAAATTGCTATTAGACTAGATTAGAACAAGATCTATAAATTGTATTAGTTGAAGATACGCTGGATAGAGCGTACTCACCTGTGACGCAGGTGGTCTTATGAGTATACTCGGGCTGATGGTCACCTCCGGAGAGTTTCAGGTGCTGGATACTACATAGCTCATATCTGGTAATCGCTGGTGCCTTGACAGACGTGACAGATTTAGGGTATTCGCTGCGTAGTATAGCTTTTTAGTTAATTTTAGAAGAAGTTTTACCTTATTCACTACATTGTTATGTATTTTTATGGTGCTGACGTTGATATAGTGCTATGCACTTATCTTTTATCCTTTTATTACGTTTGGACTTATCTACGGCAGTCGAATACCCTTTGATGGTTTTATTTACTTATTTATTTAACTTGGGATTACCTACCTACGGTCATATTAATTGGCACCTTTTAGCGGTGTCACGATGCGCCGCAGGGTGAACCACCTGTGGCCTAGGTATACTTAACACTTGGTACTGTGCAACCTTGTAAAATAAGAATAGATTGGATTAACTTACAACACTTGGGGATGCTGGCGCCTTCGAGGAGGAATTTGGGAGGCGTTAGTCTATTATTTTTTATCGTGATTCTGATGTTCGATTATTTGGTAGTAACAAGAGGTTTTTCGTACCACAGAAACTGGTTTTAAGTTGATCTATTTTAGACGATATGGAATTATACATATACCTTTGCTGACGCACGCAATCACAAAGATAGAACTATATATACCCTGAGAAGCCGTTTGTTCTACTGTGAAAATAGAGTTCATCGGCTCACGTGGCCGGGGCAAGGAATGTGCCCCGTGGCAGAAGCTTAATAATTATTAAAATTATTAACATTATCTTACTCGTTATTAATTGTTAGCCAGTTAATAATCGCGCTCCCAGAAAGTGATGGCCAGATCAGGCACTCTCCCCCCGAAGTAATGCTACACAGCGGTCCCAGGGGGAGTAGAATTTTCGCTGGCAACAGGAGGAGAAATCGAGGAAGAGTTTTTTTAGTGGGTATGCTAGACAAAGCACTAGGAGCCCCACACTACCGGGAGTCCACATACCCGGTGTGCGCAACGCATTTTTTCCAACCTCGTTATTAAAAAAAAAAAAAAAAAAAAAAGATATAGTATAAATGATACTGTTACTCAATGTACATTGATCTGTGGGAAGGAATCAGTATATTACAGCAGATCTAATGCAGATATAGTAATAAGGATATTGCCATTATATGTACATTGATCGGTGGGAAGGGGTCATTATATTACATTATATCTAATGTAGATATAGTAATAATGATATTGTTATTAAATGTATATTACATATCTAATTTAGATATAGTAATAACGATACTGTTATTATATGTATATTGATCTGTGGGAAGGTATCCGTATATTACATTATATCTATTGTAGATATAGTAATAACGAAACTGTTATTATATGTATATTGATCTGTGTGATTAAATCAGTATATTAAATTACATCTGATGTAGATATAGTAATAATGATATTGTTACTAAATGTACATTGGTCCGTGGGATTAAATCAGTATATTAAATTTCATCTGATGTAGATATAGTAATAATGATATTGTTATTAAATGTACATTGGTCTGTGGGATTAAATCAGTATATTACATTTCATCTGATGTAGATATAGTAATAATGATATTGTTATTAGATGTATATTACATATCTGATGTAGATATAGTAATAACGATACTGTTATTGTATGTACATTGATCTGTGGGAAGGTATCAGTATATTACATTATATCTATTGTAGATATAGTAATAACGAAACTGTTATTATATGTACATTGATCTGTGGGTGGGGATCAGTATATATCATTATATCTAATGTAGATATAGTAATAATGATATTGTTACCAAAATTACATTGATCTGTGGGAAGGCATCAGTATATTACATTATATCCAATGTCGATATAGTATAAATGATACTGTTATTCAATGCACATTGATCTGTGGGAAGGGATCAGTATATTGCAGGAGATCTAATTCAGATATAGTGATAACGATACTGCCATTATATGTACATTCATCGGTGGGAAGGGATCAATATATTACATTATATTCAATGTAGATATAGTATAAATGATACTGGTATTCAATGTACATTGATCTGTGGGGAGGAATCAGTATATTGCAGTAGATCTAATGTAGATATAGTAATAACGAAACTGTTATTATATGTACATTGATCTGTGGGAAGGGATCAGTATATTACATTACATCTAATGTAGATATAGTAATAATGATATTGTTACCAAAATTACATTGATCTGTGGGAAGGTATCAGTATATTACATTATATCTATTGTAGATATAGTAATAACGAAACTGTTTTTATATGTACATTGATCTGTGGGTAGGGATCAGTATATTACATTATATCCAATGTAGATATAGTATAAATGATACTGTTATTCAATGTACATTGATCTGTGGGAAGGGATTAGTATATTGCTGTTTGAGATTTGCTCGTTTATTAATTATATTTTCTTCTACATTATTGTTGTTTAAATTTACATTATACTAAAACTAATTATTTTATTCTATTAACTGTACATATTTGTTTGTATCTACTATTTATCGTTTATAAAATAAATCATATCCGACGGGCGAGCGAGGTTCGCGGTTCCCCGCCACTCGTCCTTCCCCTCACAGGTTCCCCCGGGTGGATCGAGTAGCTCGGCACCTGTAGGGGGGCGAGGCGAGACGGCGAAAGATATAAATATATCGACTCCGAGAATCCTCGCTCTCTCTCTTAGTCGGCATTGTGACAAAAGTAAACACGGGCTTATTACGAAACGCTTCTTCATCGAATTCCGTTGTAGATTAAAAACGTCTACGATCCTTCTGTGCATCGTTTAAAGGGATTCCCCAAAAAACGGATTAAATACCGATCCGCGATCGCGTCGAAGTTTTTTCACGCTCCAACGAGCAGCGTTTTTCGGAAGCTCGTCTCAATTCCTCGACCGTTTCGACGGAAAATTCGGAGCTTCAAAACATTGGTCCTTCGAGCCGGATCTTTGTCCGGCACCTCGATTTTGACCATCGCGAATCGGTACGTTGTTTTCCGGCCGTGAGTGCAGTGATCTGAGTGATCTCTTGGCGAACTGCGTCCTCAGTGCATCGAAGTACGATCCAACGGTGGCCGATCGCCCGCTGGACTTCCCGAACTGCTGGAAAAAGGGTTAAAGACTACAGTTTCTTGTGAGTTACGCTGACTTGATTTTCTTGCGTCTAATCAGAATAATCGTATTCTTTATCACGTACACGCCGTTAAACGGTCCGAATTTTCAAACCGCCAACGGTCGCGAATTGTGACCTTTCACGCGCGTGCTGTACGTCCTTACGTGTCGTTAGAGAACAGTTTTTGCGGGGTGACTCATCATGTCGACGTCACTCGAAAACCTACTGCGCTCTCAAGAAGACCTGGCCGGACGTATAGAGCGTTTCATGAGGAATACACTGAAGATCGGGCAAGAAAAACTTACTCTAATTATGCTGCAGCAACGGAGGCAGCTGTTAGATACTTATTGGCGTGATTTTTCGTCAACTCACAAATCTATTATTTGCGCAGCTGATAAATCAGTGCCTTACTTGAAGGAAGACGTTTTCAGCACTATTGAAGGTACTTACCTTTCGCACGTCGTGGACTTGGAGGAGAGGATTGCCCTACTCGCCCCAGACCGGAATAAGCCAGGAGACGAGAATTCTTCCGGCAAAGCGTCGTCAGGCGAACCGACTTTACCCACGATCTCGCTGCCCACGTTTTCTGGGGATCTCCTACAGTGGGAAAGTTATCGGGATCAATTCAGAGCTCTAATTCACGGCTCGAAAATGTTAAGTAAGGTGCAAAAATTACATTATCTCAAATCTGGTCTTACAGGTGACGCAGCAAAAATGCTTACCTGCACTCCGATGACGGACGGTAATTACGAGGCATCGTGGGCGTCCCTGGAGCGTCGCTACGGTAATAAAAGGATCTTAGCGGCCTCACACATGCGTCGCATCCTCACCTGTGCTCCCATAGTAAAGGCGTCCTCTCAGGAAATTAAAAGGATCCTCGACGAATTCCGCCAGTCAAGGAATGCACTCGCCTCTTTGGAGCGACCGGTGGAGTCGTGGGACGAATGGTTTTCGTTCCTCCTCACCGAAAAGCTGGATCAAATCACGAGACTCGCTTGGGAAACTTCCTTGGTTGATCCCACTACGCTTCCCCCGTTTGAGGCGTTAGTGGATTTTCTGGAAAATCGTGCTCACGCTATTATTTCTGCTCAAGGTACGAATGCGGCGACGCCCCTCCTCCAGTCCAAGGAAGGCTCCAAGCGGACACCCGTTGCAAATACTCGACCAAGGGTAACATTGACCACGAACGCCAAGGAAACAGCCAAGCCTAAGACAGCAAAAACGTGCCCGTCGTGTGCTGGCTCACACACTCTTGGCCACTGCACTAGGTTGAAGAAAATGAATCCGCAAGACCGTTTGTCGCTGGTAAAAAAGGTAGGCGTGTGTACAGCATGTCTAAATTCAGGTCATGAAGTTGCAGCCTGCAAGTCAAACTTTCGCTGCCTGGTTTGCGAGGCCAATCACCACACATCGTTACACGATGCCTTTCGGGAAGATCAACCATCGTCATCCAAGGCAAATATAATTACACCGAGCACGAGTGCTGCTTATACGGTCCGATCTCAACGGGTGATTTTGTTGGCAACCGCGCGGGTCCGCTTGGAGTCGACTGAGGGTCGCACTTTAGACGTCAGGGCTCTTTTAGATCCAGGCTCTGAGTCGTCATTTGTTAGCGAGAAGGTCGCGCAATCGCTCCAGCTACAGCGGAAAAGTGTGAGGGTGTTACTCACCGGTTATCAGGAGAAGAGCGTCGGGATGGCCAAACACGAAGTCTCCGTCGAGCTTACGTCCTGCGCAGACAGCGACTTCCGCATCACTCTTAACGCGTTGGTGACAAGGAAAGTCACCTCTCCAACTCCGTCTCATCCAGTGGAGGACCATCCATGGATTCACATGCGGGGATTGCCGCTGGCCGATCCGGAGTTTAGATTACCACGTAGAGTCGACGTACTTCTTGGAGCTGACGTTTGTGGGTACCTTTTCTTGGAAAATAAGGTAGGCCCTCCTGGAACTCCGTCGCTGGTCCGCACGCCGTTTGGATGGTCCCCTTTGGGGCCGGTTTCGACCTCCGACGATCCAGCTTCAGGGGTGGCTCGGGTGCAACTCATCCGAGGCCTGGATGATCTCCGAAACGACCTGCAAAGATTTTGGGAGCTTGAGGAGGTCCCTTCGAAGTCTCCGTGGAGCCCTCAAGACACAGCTTGTGAGGAGTATTTCAAGGAAACGCACTCACGTGATGAACTAGGTCGTTACGTGGTGCGGCTCCCATTTCTGAAGGCTACACCCGAAGACATCGGAGTACCGCGACGTGCCGCTCTTCAACGGTTTCTGGCTGGCGAACGAAGATGGGAGAAGGACTCCTTTTTGCAAACATCTTATGCGGGCTTCATGGAGGAGTATCTGAGACTGGGCCACATGGAACCAGCCTCCAAGTATGATGTCGCTAACGCCAACTACCTGCCTCACCATGCAGTCTGGAAAACCACCGGGTCAGGAAATAAAAGGATTCGAGTTGTCTTTGACGGATCTTATGTTTCAGGCAACAGACCTTCGCTGAACCAGGCTCTTGCGTCAGGACCACGTCTGCAGTCCGACCTTTGGCTGGTGCTCACTCGGTGGAGGTTCCCGAGATGCGTATTTTCTACGGACATAGTAAAGATGTTCCGTCAGATAGCCGTCCATCCTGACGATCGAGATTGGCAGCGCATACTGTGGAGAGACGAAGCTGGAAACGAAGTCCGCGACTTTCGTTTAACCACGGTCACCTACGGGACAACTTCAGCCCCTTACCTTGCTCTACGAGTTCTACAACAGCTGGCAGACGATGAGGAACAACGATTTCCTTTGGGCGCAGCCATCTTACGTCGAAATTCCTACGTGGACGACCTGTTGGCTGGAGCCGACGATCCTGCCAAGGCTGAGGAGTCTCGACAGCAGCTAATCAGCATCCTCATGGCCGGCGGGTTCCCTCTGGATAAGTGGACGCTGAACTACACGTCCCAAGGGGAACCTAGTGAAAGAGATCACAAATTCCTGCAGGTGAGCAACGATGCGGAGACGCTAGGACTGACTTGGAATGCGGTGGCAGACACGCTTACTGTTACCTCGGCCAAATCGGACCAACCGTCAACCATCCGAACTTGGACGAAACGACTCGTCCTTTCTTACACTGCTCGACTCTTCGATCCGCTTGGATGGGCCTCACCAGTATTCATACGCGCCAAAACACTACTGCAAGATCTTTGGTTATCAGGAGCAGATTGGGACGAACCGCTTTCAGTCCGCCTGGAGGAGTCGTGGCTTCAGTTTCGTCAAGATCTGGAAGAGGTAAAGACTATCTCATTACCACGTTGGGTTAGTTACAGGGATGCGATGCAAGATCACATCGAGCTACATGGCTTTTGCGACGCCTCCGAACGAGCATACGCCGCTGCAGTCTATGTACGCTTACCAAGTACCTCCACCATGGCGAACGTGCATCTCCTCATCGCAAAAACGAAGCTCGCTCCAATCAAGCTCTGCAGTATTCCGCGCTTGGAATTATGCGGAGCTCTGCTACTGGCTCGACTCATGGTGGCGGTTCGGGACGGCATACTTCCTCTACGAGCCACCTTATATGCGTGGACGGATGCATCGGTGGTACTATCCTGGGTCCAATCGCACGCTTCCAGGTGGAAGCCCTTCGTCGCACACCGCGTGGCGGAAATTCAAACGTTACTCCCAGACGTGGATTGGCGTCATCTTCGCAGCGGCGATAATCCGGCGGATTTAGCAACCAGGGGAGTTACCGTACAGGCTCTGAAGGAAGATGAGCGCTGGTGGCATGGCCCTTCGTGGCTTCAGACGCCCTCCAGTGATTGGCCGTCCTCCATTCGTTCTCAGGACGATTCACTCTCAGAGCAAAGATCTACCGTCCACACCATCGCAGCCGAACATTTTGAATCTGAAAACGACTTACTATGCCGATTTTCGTCGTTGACAAAGCTAGTACGCATTACAGCTTACCTGAGACGCTTCGTGTGGAACACTCGGGGCAACGACAGCAGGCGAACGGGTTTCCTGACTTCCACGGAACTCGATGAGGCTCGAAAATGTATACTCCGACTGAGCCAATCGGAATATTTTTCCGAAGAATTACACAATCTAAAAACAGGTAAACCGATTAAAAGTAAATCCAATGTATTAGCCTTACGGCCTGTTTTAGATGACTGCGGGATCATTCGTGTGGGTGGAAGATTGGATCATGCATCGCTCACCTACGATCAACGGCATCCAATCCTCGTTCACCGTCGGTCTAATTTGGCTGAGCTAATTGTTCGGGCAGCACACGCTCAGACTCTTCATGGTGGCCTCACGTCGACACAAAGCTTCGTCCGTCAAACGTACTGGATTCCGCAGGACCGCACTCTCCTCAAACGCATCCTAAGAAATTGCGTACGCTGTGTAAGATTCCAAGGTAACACGGGTACGCAGCAAATGGGCTCCTTACCTGCTTCACGAGTCCAGCCTGCCAGGGCCTTCCTTCGCAGTGGGGTCGACTATGCTGGCCCAATCACCCTCTGCATGTCAAAGGGTCGCGGCCAGAAGACGGTCAAGGGCTACATCGCCGTGTTCGTCTGCCTCTGCACCAAAGCTGTCCACCTGGAGCCAGTGTCCGACCTGTCTGCGTCCGCGTTTATCGCGGCCTTCCGACGGTTCGTCGCGAGGCGAGGACGCTGTGCTCACCTCTTAAGCGACAACGCGACGAATTTTCGGGGTGCAGATGCGCAGTTGAAATCTATGTTCAAACGAGCTTCTGAATTTTACAGGGAGGTTGCTGAGCTAATCGCCAACGAAGGAACGAATTGGGAATTTATTCCACCCTACTCACCTCACTTTGGCGGCCTGTGGGAGGCGGCGGTGAAATCCGCGAAGAGGCATCTTCTTCGGTCAGTAGAGGGTCACAGGCTGACCTTCGAAGAACTGACAACATTATTGTGCCAGGTGGAAGCGTGTTTAAATTCACGACCGTTATCACCACTCACGAACGACCCCAAAGACTTCTCCGCACTAACACCGAATCACCTCATTACGGGTCACTCACTGTCGGCGATTCCGGAATCACCGGAAAATTTAAATTTCGACGGAGGACACAAAAGGTGGGCCCTCGTACAAAAATTAATTGAACATTTTTGGCGTAGGTGGAGTAAAGAATATCTGGGCCAACTGCAACACCTTCCGAAGTGGCGGAAGGCGCTTCCTAACCTCCAACTCGGAACCCTCGTCTTGCTAAAGGAGGACTCGACACCACCAACTAAATGGCCGATGGCGCGCGTCGTGAAGGTCCACGAGGGAAAAGATGGCCTAACACGTGTGGCGACCGTCCAGACTGCTACCAGACTGACCACACGTGCAATCACACGGTTGATTCCACTCGTGTCGCCGAACGATACGGACAACGCTACGGCTAAGAAGACGTCTCATGATACGTCTGTCACGGCGGGCGGCGGCACTCTACCGGCAGACGAGCAGTGACGCAGTAGCAACCGCCGATTCTTGGAAACGGTCACGTCGTTGCCGTTCCGACAACGAGGCGGGCGGCATGTTTGAGATTTGCTCGTTTATTAATTATATTTTCTTCTACATTATTGTTGTTTAAATTTACATTATACTAAAACTAATTATTTTATTCTATTAACTGTACATATTTGTTTGTATCTATTATTTATCGTTTATAAAATAAATCATATCCGACGGGCGAGCGAGGTTCGCGGTTCCCCGCCACTCGTCCTTCCCCTCACAGGTTCCCCCGGGTGGATCGAGTAGCTCGGCACCTGTAGGGGGGCGAGGCGAGACGGCGAAAGATATAAATATATCGATTCCGAGAATCCTCGCTCTCTCTCTTAGTCGGCATTGTGACAAAAGTAAACACGGGCTTATTACGAAACGCTTCTTCATCGAATTCCGTTGTAGATTAAAAACGTCTACGATCCTTCTGTGCATCGTTTAAAGGGATTCCCCAAAAAACGGATTAAATACCGATCCGCGATCGCGTCGAAGTTTTTTCACGCTCCAACGAGCAGCGTTTTTCGGAAGCTCGTCTCAATTCCTCGACCGTTTCGACGGAAAATTCGGAGCTTCAAAACAATTGCAGTAGATCTAATGTAGATATAGTAATAACGATACTGTTATTAAGTGTTTATTACATATCTAATGCTGATATAGTAATGACGATAATGCTACAATCTGTGCATTGATCTGTGGGAAGTGATCAGTATATTACATTATATCTAATTAAGATATAGTAATAATGATATTGTTATTAAATGTACATTGGTCAGTGGGAATAAATCAGTATATTACATTTCATCTGATGTAGATATAGTAATAATGATATTGTTATTAAATGTATATCACATATCTAATGTAGATATAGTAATAATGATATTGTTATTAAATGAATATTACATATCCAATGTAGATATAGTATAAATGATACTGTTAGTCAATGTACATTGATCTGTGGGAAGGAATCAGTATATTGCAGTGGATCTGATGTAGATATAGTAATAACGAAACTGTTATTATATGTACATTGATCTGTGGGAAGGGATAAGTATATTACATTATATCTAATGTAGATATAGTAATAATGACATTGTTACCAAAATTACATTGATCTGTGGGAAGGCCACAGTATATTACATTATATCCAATGTAGATATAAGATAAATGATACTGTTATTCAATGTACATTGATCTGTGGGAAGGAATGAGTATATTGCAGTAGATCTAATGTAGATATAGTAATAACGATACTGTTATTAAGCGTTTATTACATATCTAATGTAGATATAGTAATGACGATAATGTTACAATCTGTGCATTGATCTGTGGGAAGTGATCAGTGTATTACATTATATCTAAAGAAGTTATAGTAATAATGATATTGTTATTAAATGTACATTGGTCAGTGTGATTAAATCAGTATATTACATTACATCCGATGTAGATATAATAATAATGATATTGCTATTAAATGTATATTACATATCAAATGTAGATATAGTAATAACGATACTGCCATTATATGTACATTGATCGGTGGGACGTGATCATTATATTACACTATATCTAATGTAGATATAGTAATAATGATATTCTTATTAAATGTACATTGGTCTGTGGGATTAAATCAGTATATTACATTTCATCTGATGTAGATATAGTAATAATTGTATTGTTATTAAATGTACATTGGTCTGTGGGATTAAATCAGTATATTACATTTCATCTGTTGTAGATATAGAAATAATGATATTGTTATTAAATGTATATTACATATCTAATGTGGATATAGTAATAACGATACTGTTATTGTATGTACATTGATCTGTGGGAAGGTATCAGTATATTACATTGTATCTAATGTAGATATAATATGATATTGTTATTAAATATACATTGGTCTGTGGGATTAAATCAAGATATTAAATTTCATCTGATGTAGATATAGTAATAAAGATATTGTTATTAAATGTATATTACATATCTAATGTAGATATTGTAATAACGATACTGTTATTATATGAATATTGATCTGTGGGATGTTATCAGTATATTATATTATATCTATTGTAGATATAGTGATAACGAAACTGTTATTATATATACATTGATCTGTGGGAAGGTATCAGTATATTACATTATATCTAATGTAGAAATAGTAACAATGATATTGTTATTAAATGTATATTACATATCTAATGTAGATATAGTAATAACGATACTGTTATTATATGTACATTGATCTGTGGGAAGGGATCAGTATATTACATTGTATCCAATGTAGATATAGTCATAATGATATTGTTATTAAATGTACATTGGTCTGTTGTATTAAATCAGTATATTAAATTTCATCTGATGTAGATATAGTAATAATGATATTGTTATTAAATGTATATTACATATCTAATGTAGATATAGTAATAACGAAACTGTTATTATATGTACATTGATCTGTTGGAAGGTATCAGTATATTACACTATATCTGATGTAGATATAGTAATAACGAAACTGTTTTTATATGTACATTGATCTGTGGGAAGGGATCAGTATATTACATTATATCTAATGTAGATATAGTAATAATTATATTGTTACCAAAATTACATTGATCTGTGGGAAGGGATCGGTATATTACATTATATCCAATGTATATATAGTATAAATGATACTGTTACTCAATGTACATTGATCTGTGGGAAGCAATCAGTATATTGCAGCAGATCTAATGCAGATATAGTAATAAGGATATTGCCATTATATGTACATTGATCGGTGGGAAGGGATCATTATATTACATTATATCTAATGTAGACATAGTAATCTTTTTTTTTTTTTTTTTTTTTCAGAGGTGGAAATGCCTTACGCAGACCCCCGCAACATTTTGCGGAGGGACTGTGGGACTCTCCCTCCAGCAATTTAGCCGAAGGGCCTACCCACTAAAACCACCTCTGACCCCACGTAAGAGCCCAGACCGGAATCCGCTCATCGCATTACTTCGGTCTGGGCCCGTGGCGTGCTCGCCTGCGCAAGCAGCAGGCCTCCTCTATTCTACCGGGCCTGGACGGGGTCCTGTAGACACCCATCGACCCTCTTCGCCACCAGGACAGAGGCCGCGAACGCCGCGACCGCGTCCCACAGTTCTACGCTCCGCAGCATCACTCCCACGATGTTTTCGGGGGTGATGTCGTGGTCAGCTGCGTTGGCCACTGCGGAGCGTTCCTCGCTAAAGCGAGCACAAACGAAGAACGTGTGGAACGCGTCGTCTCGCTCGGCGTCGCAGTAGTAGCACGTCGGGGACCTGACTTTGGCCATCCGGTACAAATAGTTCCGGAAGTAGCCGTGCCCTGACAGGAGCTGGCTGAGGTAGAAGTCTACCTCGCCGTGAGCTCGCTCCTGCCAGGGCCCCAGGTCCCCGATCAGCCGGGCTGTCCACCGGCCCGTGCCGCCCGCGGTCCAGCGGCGCTGCCACTCCGAGAGAGTTTCAGCGCGCGCTATCCCCGCGGCCTCTGTCCTGTCCATCTCCGAGCTCAGCTCGAAGATCCTCCTCCTCTCCTTGGCGAGAAGATCGATGGGGAGGATCCCAGCGATCGCGAGCACTGCAAGTGCGGATACTGTACGATAACAGCTAGCGACTCGCAGCGCTCCGCGACGCTGGACGGAGGCCATGCGTGCCCTGTATTTCTTGATGTCCAGGGCCCCAGCCCATATCTCAGCTCCGTACAGGAGCATGGACTGGACGGTGGACATCAAGAGCCTACGTTTCCCCGGCCTCGGCCCGCCGATGTTGGCCATCAGCCTGCTCAGCTCTGCCGACTTTGCCGTCGCCCTGTCGGAGACTGCGCGTATGTGGTCCCAGTAGGTGAGCTTGTTATCAAGCATCACCCCCAGGTACCGTGCGCTTCTACGTGTCTGGACAGCCACGTCACCCACCATCATAGGCACGACGGTGGGTATACGCCTCCTCGTAAGCACGACGATCTCGGTCTTCTGGATCGCCAGCTGGAGGCCGTGACTGTCCATCCAGTCTCCGACCCGCCGCATCACCTGGTTCAGCTTGAGCTGCGCCAGCTCGATGCTACGGGCGGTGATGACGACGGCGATGTCGTCCGCGTACGCGACAAGGTACACGTCATCGGGCATTTCGATGCTGAGTAGGCTGTCGTACAAGACGTTCCAGAGGTCGGGTCCCAGAACGGACCCTGCGCTGCCCCGGCTGAGACTGCGCGACTTCTGGAACCCTCTTCCGTCTCGTACGTAAGCCAGCGATCACGGAGGTAATCGCTGGCCATGGCCAACAGATAGCTGGGGACTCGAAAACGCTCGAGCGCCCGCAGCATATCTATCCACCTCGCCGAGTTGAACGCGTTGCGAACGTCCAGCGTGACGAGGAGGACCAGCGGGCGGGCCTGGTGGCACGCATTGTCCGCACGTCCGACAGCTTCGACTACATCGGAGATGGCACTGAGGGTGGAGTGCCCTCTCCTGAAGCCGTGCTGTCGGTCCGACAGGTCACCGGCGGCTTGTACTGCCTGAAGCAGGCGAGCCTTCAGCATCTTCTCCATCACCTTACCGGCTGTGTTTAACATACACAGCGGTCGGTAAGATGACGGAGAGTCCGGGGGACCGTTCCCCTTGCTGATAAGTACAAGCCGCGCAACCTTCCAGGGCGACGGGAAGACGCTTGCCCGGAGGCAGGGGTTGTACATTTCCAGCAAGAGGTCCGGGTGGAGACGCGCCACCATCTTCAGGACCTCCGCTGGAATGCCGTCCGGGCCCGGGGCTTTCCTGGACTTCAAGGAACCCACTGCTGACAGCAGCTCCTCCCGAGTGAAGGTGGGGACGGTCTCTCCGTCACCCAGCTCCGGATAAAAATCCCTTGCTGGATGTTTAGGAAACAGTCCGTCCACCACACGCTCGGTGGTAGCTGCGTCCATCGTGCTCTGCGCGGCGGGCGACCGGATCTTGCGGGTGACAAGCTTATAGGCTTGTCCCCAAGGGTCGCGGTTCACCTCGTCGCACAGCTCTCGCCAGCAGCGGGCTTTACTATCCTTGATAGCCCGATTAAGCGTCTTCTTTGCCACCTTGTACTCGGCTGACCTGTCGGAGGCCTCCGTTCTACCGCGGGCTCGTTGCGCCAGTCTCCGTAGCCTCAGACACTCCCGTCTGAGACCGGCGATCTGGTCCGTCCACCAGTATGCCTGGGCTCGGCCTTTCCACGGCTTTTTGCGGGGGATCGAGGCGTCGCAAGCCCGAGTGATGAGCCGCATGGTGTCGCTGACCAGGGCCTCAGCGAAGCCCCTATCGGGGCGATCGCCGGGGGCGGATGGTATGCCCCCGAGGCCGCGACTCAAACACTCGGCGAACTTTTCCTCGTCCAGCTTGGCCGTGTTCCAGCCAAGTGGGCGCTGAGGATTGCGGTGCTGTGCCGCTCTACCGGACGATATCTGGAAGGTGATGTACTGATGATCACTACCAGTGAAATCTTCCATCACCCTCCAGCCCACGGCTCGGCGACCCAGACACTCCGAAACCAGAGTAACGTCTGGAATGGAATCGCCGAAGCCGGGTCGTCGGTAGGTCGGTGTAGTGCCGGTGTTGAGCACTATCAACCCCAGCCTGGATGCCATCTCCATAACCAGTTTGCCCCTGGTGTTGGGAGCTGGCATCCCCCACTCTAGAGCCCTGGCGTTGAAATCGCCTGCCACAACGAGCCCGCCGTTCATGTCGCGGAGCGCGTCTTCCAGGTCGTCGAGCTTTTCCCGGAACACGCAAGTGCTATCGTTGGGGGAGAGATAGACACTCACGTATGTAACGTCCCGGGATTTGGCCCAAACGAACCCACGACCCGCTCCGCGACACACCACTGGAACCTTCCGGAGGTCCCTCACCCAGAGCGCGGCGACGCCCAGGTCGTCGACGTACCACGACGAGCAGTCCCGGTTCCGGTACTGCTCGCTGATTACTACAACATCAGCGCCCATTTCAAGGGACAGCTGTGTGAGTAAATTGTCGGCGACCTGGCTGCGGTTCAGATTGCACTGAATCACCGTCGCCATTGCGTCCCGCGCTTCTGGGCACTGAGGACGTCTCGGAAGGCCTTACAGCCCCCAGACCCTGGTGCGTGATCGAGCTGCTGCACGCCCAGCTCGGCGCAGAGCATGCAGCGTGGAGGGGAGGTGCAGTCGTTGGACTTGTGATTGTCCTTACCGCACCTCCAGCAGGCCTTGCTTCGGTCTGGGCCCTTGCAGTCCCGCTTCGTGTGCCCATAGGCTAAGCACCTGAAGCACTTCGGGACTTCGGCCCAGCGCCTGACTCGGCAGTTTATCCAGCCGATCTTGATGCGATTTCTCGCGATCAGCTGGATGGAAGCCGCCTCCTCGGCAACCACCACTGCCTTGCGTTGCTCACTGCTGTTTGGCGCGAGCATGGTGACATTCAGCTACCCCCTTAGCTGGTCACCAAGAGCTCTCACCACAGCAGCGCGCACCTCCTCGCCGGTCGTGCAGCAGTCGAGATCACATATCTCGACGCGCATGCGCGGTACCAGGGTCCTGACCTCCGCGGTGTCCCCCACGGCGGCTTTGATGGCGTCCTGGAGGGCACGCTGGTCCTTGCAGCGCGCCAACTCCAGCAGTACGCCGCCCCCCTGTGTCTTCCGGATTTGGCGGAACTCCGTCTCCGTCTCCTCCGGACGCACCTGCCGGATTGTACCCAGGACGTCCGCGTAGGACTTCCCGGCTACCGGCTGCACGACGGCGGCGCTACGCTGCGGCCTGCGCCGCCGTTTCCTCTTCCTCCGCTGCTTGCCCTTGGCAGGCGTCGGCGGAGGTGCCACGGACTTAGCCGCGCCCGCCTTCAGCTTACCCGGCGCCGTTCCGGGTTTTTTGGGGGCGGCGTAGATATTGTAATAATGATATTGCTATTAAACATATACTACATATCTAATGTAGATATAGTAATAATGATATTGTTATTAAATGTACATTGGTCTGTTTGAATAAATCAGTATAATACATTACACCTGATATAGATATATTAATAATGATATTGTTATTAAATGTATATTACATATCAAATGTAGATATAGTAATAACGATACTGCCATTATATGTGCATTGATCGGTGGGATGTGATCATTATATTACATTATATCTAATGTAGATATAGTAATAATGATATTGTTATTAAATGTACATTGGTCTGTGGGATTAAATGAGTATATTACATTTCATCTGATGTGGATATAGTAATAATGATATTGTTATTAAATGTATATTACATATCTAATGTAGATATAGTAATAACGATACTGTTATTATATGTATATTGATCTGTGGGAAGGTATCAGTATATTGCAGGAGATCTAATGCAGATATAGTAATAACGAAACTGCCATTATATGTACATTGATCGGTGGGAAGGGATCGTTATATTACATTATATCTAATGTATATATAGTAATAATGATATTGTTATTCAATATATATTTATCTGTGGGATTAAATCAGTATATTAAATTTCATCTGATGTAGATACAGTAATAATGGTATTGTTATTAAGTGTATATTACATATCTAATGTAGATATAGTAATAACGATACTGCCATTATATGTACATTGATCGGTGGGAAGGGATCATTATATTACATTATATCTAATGTAGATATAGTAATAATGATATTGTTATTAAATGTACATTGATCTGTGGGATTAAATCCGTATATTAAATCACATCTGATGTAGATATAGTAATAATGGTATTGTTATTAAATGTATATTACATATCAAATGGAGATATAGTAATAACGATACTGCCATTATATGTACATTGATCGGTGAGAAGAGATCATTATATTACATTATATCTAATGTAGATATAGTAATAATTATATTGTTATTGAATGTACATTGGTCTGTGGGATTAAATCAGTATATTGCATTTCATCGGATGTAGATATAGTAACAATGATATTGTTATTAGATGTATATTACATATCTAATGTAGATATAGTAATAACGATACTGTTATTGTATGTACATTGATCTGTGGGAAGGTATCAGTATATTACATTATATCTATTGTAGATATAGTAATAACGAAACTGTTATTATATGTACATTGATCTGTGGGTAGGGATCAGTATATATCATTATATCTAAGTTTGATATAGTAATAATGATATTGTTACCAAAATTACATTGATCTGTGGGAAGGCATCAGTATATTACATTATATCCAATGTCGATATAGTATAAATGATACTGTTATTCAATGTACATTGATCTGTGCGAAGGGATCAGTATATTGCAGGAGATCTAATTCAGATATAGTGATAACGATACTGCCATTATATGTACATTCATCGGTTGGAAGGGATCATTATATTATATTATATCTAATGTAGATATAGTAATAATGATATTATTATTATATGTACATTGGTCTGTGGGAATAAATCAGTATATTACATTACATCTGATGTAGATATATTAATAATGATATTGTTATTAAATGTACATTGGTCTGTGGGAATAAATCAGTATATTAAATTTCATCTGATGTAGATATAGTAATAATGATATTGTTATTAAGTGTATATTTCATATCTAATGTAGATATAGTAATAACGATACTGTTATTGTATGTACATTGATCTGTGGGAAGGTATCAGTATATTACATTATATCTATTGTAGATATAGTAATGACGAATCTGTTATTATATGTACATTGATCTGTGGGTAGGGATCAGTATATTACATTATATCTAATGTAGATATAGTAATAACGGTATTGTTATTAAATGTACATTGGTCTGTGTGATTAAATCAGTATATTAAATTTCATCTGATGTAGATATAGTAATAAATGTATATTACATATCTAATGTAGATATAGTAATAACGATACTGTTATTATATGTACATTGATCTGTGGGAAGGTATCAGTATGTTACATTGTATCCCATGTAGATATAGTAATAATGATATTGTTATGAAATGTACATTGGTCTGTGGGATTAAATCAGTATATTAAATTTCATCTGATGTAGATATATTAATAATGATATTGTTGTTAAATGTATATTACATATCAAATGCAGATCGGTGGGAAGGGATCATTATATTACATTATATCTAATGTAGATATAGTAATAATGATATTGTTCTTAAATGTACATTGGTCTGTGGGATTAAATCAGTATATTAAATTTCATCTGATGTAGATATAGTAATAATGGTATTGTTATTATATGTACATTGATATGTGGGAAGGTATCAGTATATTACATAATATCTAATGTAGATATAGTAATAATGATATTGTCATTAAATGTACATTGGTCTGTGAGATTAAATCAGTATATTAAATTTCATCTCATGTAGATATAGTAATAATGATATTGTTATTAAATGTATATTACATATCAAATGTAGATATAGTAATAACGATACTGCCATTATATGTACATTGATCGGTGGGAAGGGATCATTATATTACATTATATCCAATGTAGATATAGTAATAATGATATTGTTATTAAATGTATATTACATATCTAATGTAGATATAGTAATAACGATACTGTTATTATATGTAAATTGATCTGTGGGAAGGTATCAGTATATCACATTATATCTAATGTAGATATAGTAATAACGATACTGTTATTATATGTACATTGATGTGTGGGAAGGTATCAGTATATTACATTGTATCCAATGTAGATATAGTAATAATGATATTGTTATTAAATGTACATTGGTCTGTGGGAATAAATCAGTATATTACATTACATCTGATGTAGATATATTAATAATGATATTGTTATTAAATGTATATTACATATCAAATGGAGATATAGTAATAACGATACTGCCATTATATGTACATTGATCGGTGGGAAGAGATCATTACATTACATTATATCTAATGTAGATATAGTAATAATGATATTGTTATTGAATGTACATTGGTCTGTGGGAATAAATCAGTATATTACATTACATCTGATGTAGATATATTAATAATGATATTGTTATTAAATGTACATTGGTCTGTGGGAATAAATCAGTATATTACATTACATCTGATGTAGATATATTAATAATGATATTGTTATTAAATGTATATTACATATCAAATGGAGATATAGTAATAACGATACTGCCATTATATGTACATTGATCGGTGGGAAGAGATCATTATATTACGTTATATCTAATGTAGATATAGTAATAATGATATTGTTATTGAATGTACATTGGTCTGTGGGATTAAATCAGTATATTGCATTTCACCTGATGTATATATAGTAATAATGATATTGTTATTAGATGTATATTACATATCAAATGTAGATATAGTAATAACGATACTGCCGTTATATGTACATTGATCGGTGGGAAGGGATCATTATATTACATTATATCTAATGTAGATATAGTAATAATGATATTGTCATTAAATGTACATTGGTCTGTGAGATTAAATCAGTATATTAAATTTAATCTCATGTAGATATAGTAATAATGATATTGTTACCAAAATTACATTGATCTGTGGGAAGGCATCAGTATATTACATTATATCCAATGTCGATATAGTATAAATGATACTGTTATTCAATGTACATTGATCTGTGGGAAGGGATCAGTATATTGCTGGAGATCTAATTCAGATATAGTGATAACGATACTGCCATTATATGTACATTCATCGGTTGGAAGGGATCATTATATTACATTATATCTAATGTAGATATAGTAATAATGATATTGTTATTAAATGTATATTACATATCTAATGTAGATATAGTAATAATGATATTGTTCTTAAATGTACATTGATCTGTGGGATTAAATCATTATATTACATTATATCTAATGTAGATATAGTAATAATGATATTGTTATTAAATGTACATTGGTCTGTGGGATTAAATCAGTATATTAAATTTCATCTGATGTAGATATATTAATAATGATATTGTTATTAAATGTATATTACATATCAAATGTAGATATAGTAATAACGATACTGCCATTATATGTACATTGATCGGTGGGATGTGATCATTATATTACATTATATCTAATGCAGATATGGTAATAATGATATTGCTATTAAATGTACATTAGGTCTGTGGGATT
Organism: Osmia bicornis bicornis; assembly: GCF_907164935.1. Taxonomy (NCBI): domain Eukaryota; kingdom Metazoa; phylum Arthropoda; class Insecta; order Hymenoptera; family Megachilidae; genus Osmia; species Osmia bicornis. Next base: position 16,609 of record NW_025791149.1, on the reverse strand, counting down.
AAATCAGTATATTAAATTACATCTGATGTAGATGTAGTAAGAATGGTATTGTTATTAAATGTACATTGGTCTGTGGGACTAAATCAGTATATTAAATTTCATCTGATGTAGATATCGTAATAATGGTATTGTCATTAAATGTATATTACATATCAAATGTACATATAGTAATAACGATACTGTCATTATATGTACATTGATCGGTGGGAAGGGATAATTATACTACATTATATCTAATGTAGATATAGTAATAACGAAACTGCTATTATATGTACATTGATCTGTGGGTAGGGATCAGTATATTACATTATATCTAATGTAGATATAGTAATAATGATGTTGTTACCAAAATTACATTGATCTGTGGGAAGGCATCAGTATATTACATTATATCCAATGTAGATATAGTATAAATGGACCTCAAAGGTCCCGCGGAGGCCTACATCTTTCTCCGCGGCGCCACGTGCCAACCCCTCCTCCTCACGGTGAGGTCCGGGCACCGGATTTCCGGTGGCGAACGGGGCTATGGCTTAGGTTCATTCGAGCTACGTGCGTAGCCAATGGAACGAGATGAACCGACTAGTAGCTTAGCCTAGTTGCGGGTGGAAGCACCAGCACCACCCGCTGCAGCTGCTGAAACAACTTTGTAGTGGATTGGACTATTATGACGACTTGGCAATCTCACAGGTATTTTCTGAAACTTATAGAAAACTATGGATTACACGAAAAACGGTAAAAAATCTTACGGTGCAGGAGTAATCGGTACCTCCAGTACTGGCCCGACAGGGGGTGAGCTCGCAGGCCCCCGCGGGTCGCCATCCGACGACTGCAGTGCACAGGAGGCAGCCCGCCAGGCCTCTACGCATAAAACGGTGACTGGCGACGAAAACGAGGCGAGTACGAAGTTGTCCAGCGATGGTGAGATTTCGTTCTCGCGTAGAAATGAGGAGGAAATCTTCCGTAGAAGCTCGAGAATCGAGAGATCTCCCTCGACGAATACTGGCAGAGACAGGATAGTGATGTCCGGTAAGGAGCCGCGCACCTTGGATCTGACCGAGGAGTCGGTCATGGAAACACCGATTGCGGATCCGTCATTAAATGTGAAGAAGCTGGAAGAGAAAACGGACAGATGCATTGATAAAATGAGTGAGTTAGCTCTTGCCCTTGTCGAGGCTAACGAGGCCGTATGGAAAACGGCCAGACGTAGTAGAAATACGAGCCCGGCTACGAAGGCGGCCATTCAGAAAATGGATACCTGCTTAGAAAGCATGGCCCTGGCGGTGGACCAATTAAAGGCGGCCAGGGAAGAGTCCAAAGCCTTGGAACCCAGGGGGATGTTGAAACCTGAAAAAGAAAAGATCATGACAGTGATCTCCCTACAGACTGAGGGTCCAGCAGGGGAAATGACCTTGAGCCGGGGTATAGTAAGGTGCGATGCAGGTACCCAAACAGGTACGTGGGACGAGTTCCCGTCTCTCCCTGCCGGCAGACAGAAAAGGAAGGAAATATCGCCACCTCAGGATAAAGATGGAAAGAAATATAAAGTGGGAGACAAAGCAACTTTCACGCGACCTAGGATTAGGAGCGTAGAGACGCGATACGTCCGCACATCAGAGACGGGAGAAAATATAGATGTTGCCGAGGATGAGTGGGAACTGGTAAGAAAGAGAAGGGCGAGACCCGTGCCGAGGACACCTCATTCACGTACAGAACCCGTAACCCCTAATATGATCGAAGGTAGCAAGCATCAGGAGAAGGGTAGGGTTGGACGAAAACGGAATAAACCCCAAGCTATTGCTATCCGATTTGAAGGTGGCAGCATCTTTGCGGATGTCCTGAAAAGGGTGAAGGGTACGGTTGGTCCATCACCGGATGGCATTAAAGGGGTAAGACAAACGCGAGCGGGGAATCTGCTCTTAGAATTCCTCCCGTCGGCTGACCTTGAGGGTTTTAAGAGCGTTTTGGAGGGCAAACTTGGCCCCAAAATTAAAATCGCAAAACTACAGGAGAGGATTGACCTTGAAGTAAAGGGAATTGATCCGGACGCAGAACGGGACGAGGTAATTGAAGCCGTCCTAAGAGAAACTGATTGCCCTTCTGGTGAACTGAGGCTTAAGGTGTTCCGGACTGATCCCCGCAGAAATAAGGTGGCACTTTTTGAGGGCCCTGCGGCATCGCTGAGGTTGCTGGAACAAAAGAATAAAATTAAGATTGGGTGGACGGTGGCAACGGTTAGAGAGGTGCCCCGAATCATAAGGTGCTTTAAATGTCACGCCTTAGGACATATGGCCGCGGTCTGTAAGAGTGTCCCGGAGGGGGTGACTCACCTGTGTAGAAAGTGTGGGGAAGTAGGGCACCATATGCAGGTATGCGCAAGGCCAGCGAGATGCAGGCTCTGCTGCGAGGATGGCGTCTCGGAGGGGATGGCAGCTCATGTTGCGGCGTCGGTCAGATGCCCCAAGTACAGGGAGGCAGCAAGGCTAGTAAAAAAGAAATGGTGAATTTACTCGAAATAAATTTAAACCACTGTAGGGCGGCACACGACCTACTTACGTTTTCTGTTGATGAATTGGAGGCAGACGTGGTAGTGATTGCGGAACCGTATCAGACACCAGGCAACTGGTATAGCGACAACACCAAAAGGTCGTCGATTTAGGTTACGGCGAAGGGAGCCAAGTTGGCACGGTCCCTGGCCCCCGTGGTGAAGGGCGACGGATTTGTTGCGATACAGTACAATACTTTTTACATCTTTAGCGTATATATATCACCCAATATTGATGCCAAGAAATATGAAGAAGTGCTTACTCTATTATTTGATGCAGTGAGTGACTGCCAGCGGAAGAACAAGCGGATTATTATAGCTGGCGACTTTAATGCCAAGTCACCTATCTGGGGTTCGGATTGTAGGGATAAACGTGGGGAGACACTGGCACAATTCTGTGCCTCGAGCGATGTACACCCAACGTTAACGGGAGGCGGCATTACATGTGACCGGGGAAAAGGTTCTAAAATTGATATAGTGATTGGGAACAGGTCAGCATTGAAATATCTAAAAAGCAGCGCTGTTTTGGACTGTTTCACGGCGTCAGACCACAGATACCTTCTGCATACCTTGGACGAACCAGACTCGAAATCTAAAAAAGACGAGGCAAATCTGCTTGAACAGGTCAAGATTAATATTATAGAAAAGAAAGTCCTGGATGTTATACTTACCAAATATTCAGACCAAAATGTGCAAATTCCAAGGGGTGCAGGCACCATCGAGCATGTTGAAAATTTCATCGCAGACATAGAGAAGGCCATCAAGAAGAGTACGGTGGTGAGTACTCCCGCACAGAGAGGGCGTAATGGGGTCTCCTGGTGGAAACCGGAAATAGCTGAAAAAAGAAAGGAGGCTTTAAGGACCAGAAGACGCCTGACCAGACATAGGAAAAGACTAGATACTGTGTCGTTAAATGAGCTATTGAAAGAACATAAGAGGTGTAAAAAGGAATTAAATCGGGAAATATGTACGGCCAAGAGGGAGAGCTGGCAGGAACTGATACAGGCAGTAGACAACAATGTGTGGGGTAAGCCATATAAGACTGTCACCCGTTTGATTAAGGGGAAAACTCCTCCAGAGGTGCTGGATCCTGAAAAGATCGAAGGTATCGTTGATGGTTTATTTATTACACGGCCTGATAGTGGGGAAGCCTTCCATGAACAGATCCCCAGAGTAGAGGCCACTGCGGAGGAGCTGAGGGCAGAATCGTGGATTACCGAAGAGGAAGTGCAGAGAGCTGCGAAGAAGGTTGTCCCCGGGAAAGCCCCTGGACCGGATAGTGTCTCGTCTGCTGCGGCAAGGAAGCTGGGCATGTTGGCGTCCAAATGGTTGGCGTACATATTTAATATATGCCTTAAACAGGGATATTGGCCCCGACCGTGGAAAACGGGTAGACTGGTATTAATTCCTAAGGGCAAATTCTCGCCGGATCAGCCTGCAAGCGCGTATAGGCCCTTATCCATCATTTCATGTGTGGCCAAGATTTTTGAGTATATTTTGAAAGAAAGAATACTCATAGCGCTGGAAAAAGACGATCTGGCCCCCAATCAATATGGATTTCGCAAGGGGCGTTCTACGTTGGACGCCATGCGTTCGGTTATAGAACTGAGCGAAAGGGCCAGGAAAGTGCGCCGACACTGCCTCGTAATATTGTTGGACGTTAAAAACGCTTTTAACACCGTCAGGTGGTCCAGTATCTGCAAAAGCATGGAAAAGAGGGGATTTCCTAGAAATCTCATTAACCTCTGTAGCGACTATCTTAATGACAGGTGGGTGATCTATGAGAGCAAAGAAGGTAACATGACCTTCCAGGTTTTCGGGGGGGTACCGCAAGGATCTGTAATCGGCCCCATTCTATGGAATATGGTCTATGACGACTTACTGAGGATTAAATTGAGGAGGGATGTCTATTTCGTGGCTTATGCCGACGATTTTGGGGTCATAATTATTGAGAAGGACCTCGATAAGATGATAAAACTTGCTGAATTGACTATACAGGATATGTCAGAGTGGTATGAGAAGGAGGGGTTGGGCTTGGCACACCACAAAACGGAGGCGATATTATTAACAGGCAGGAAGGTGCCTTTTGGCCTGACATTCGAATGCGGAGAAACAATGATCACCTCGGCAAGAGAAGTTAGAAACCTGGGGGTTATATTTGAGAGAGATCTGACCTTCAAATCACACATAACGACCAGCTGCAACAAGGCCCTCATTTATGCTAATACACTGGCTCTCCTTGCACCGAACACCAGGGGAGCAGGGAATCTGGCAAGAAAATTATATTATACAGCTGCGATGTCCGTTATTATGTATGCACCCCCAATATGGGGAACCGGTCTTAGAAACAAGGGAAACCTGCTTGTCTTGCGTTCCACTCAGCGTACGGCCCTGCTCCGGGTGGCCCGAGCATACAGGACAGTCTCCGCAGATGCTTTATGTGTCCTGACGGGGCAAGTTCCCATAGAACTATTAATCAAAGAAAGAGAGAGAATTTTCAAGAATATGGCTGCGAGACAAAAAGGCAGGATAAACAGGCAACCAGAAGATGGTAGAAAAGAGGAGGAAAGAGAATTCACGTTACAAACCTGGCAGGAACTGTGGGACTCCTCCCTGAAAGGAAGATGGACCCACTCTCTCATACCCGATATCAAGAAGTGGATACGGTGGGGGCCACGGATCCTAAACGTCCATACTACGCAAGTTTTTTCGGGGCATGGATGCTTTGGGTCATACCTGGCCAAAATCCGGAAACAGAAGTCGGCAAACTGTTGGTTCTGCCCAGGTAAGGTGGGTGATCCGGCGCATTTCCTTTTTAAGTGTGATAGATGGCGTGCTGAGCGAATGCAACTGAACCAGATGGTGGGAGAGGACCTATGCATGGTTAATTTTATGCGGTTATTTGAATCCCCTGAAACAGGACCAATTATTAATAAATTTATTATTGATAGCCTAAGCGAGAAAGAAAGGTTCGAGAGGATGCTTCGAGCTCCTAAGAGAAACAAGGGTAGGAGGGCCTGGAATTACCATTGATTAACAACAATGGAGGATATTTCCTGTGATCAATATCAAAAAGAAAAAATAAATTGCTATTAGACTAGATTAGAACAAGATCTATAAATTGTATTAGTTGAAGATACGCTGGATAGAGCGTACTCACCTGTGACGCAGGTGGTCTTATGAGTATACTCGGGCTGATGGTCACCTCCGGAGAGTTTCAGGTGCTGGATACTACATAGCTCATATCTGGTAATCGCTGGTGCCTTGACAGACGTGACAGATTTAGGGTATTCGCTGCGTAGTATAGCTTTTTAGTTAATTTTAGAAGAAGTTTTACCTTATTCACTACATTGTTATGTATTTTTATGGTGCTGACGTTGATATAGTGCTATGCACTTATCTTTTATCCTTTTATTACGTTTGGACTTATCTACGGCAGTCGAATACCCTTTGATGGTTTTATTTACTTATTTATTTAACTTGGGATTACCTACCTACGGTCATATTAATTGGCACCTTTTAGCGGTGTCACGATGCGCCGCAGGGTGAACCACCTGTGGCCTAGGTATACTTAACACTTGGTACTGTGCAACCTTGTAAAATAAGAATAGATTGGATTAACTTACAACACTTGGGGATGCTGGCGCCTTCGAGGAGGAATTTGGGAGGCGTTAGTCTATTATTTTTTATCGTGATTCTGATGTTCGATTATTTGGTAGTAACAAGAGGTTTTTCGTACCACAGAAACTGGTTTTAAGTTGATCTATTTTAGACGATATGGAATTATACATATACCTTTGCTGACGCACGCAATCACAAAGATAGAACTATATATACCCTGAGAAGCCGTTTGTTCTACTGTGAAAATAGAGTTCATCGGCTCACGTGGCCGGGGCAAGGAATGTGCCCCGTGGCAGAAGCTTAATAATTATTAAAATTATTAACATTATCTTACTCGTTATTAATTGTTAGCCAGTTAATAATCGCGCTCCCAGAAAGTGATGGCCAGATCAGGCACTCTCCCCCCGAAGTAATGCTACACAGCGGTCCCAGGGGGAGTAGAATTTTCGCTGGCAACAGGAGGAGAAATCGAGGAAGAGTTTTTTTAGTGGGTATGCTAGACAAAGCACTAGGAGCCCCACACTACCGGGAGTCCACATACCCGGTGTGCGCAACGCATTTTTTCCAACCTCGTTATTAAAAAAAAAAAAAAAAAAAAAAAGATATAGTATAAATGATACTGTTACTCAATGTACATTGATCTGTGGGAAGGAATCAGTATATTACAGCAGATCTAATGCAGATATAGTAATAAGGATATTGCCATTATATGTACATTGATCGGTGGGAAGGGGTCATTATATTACATTATATCTAATGTAGATATAGTAATAATGATATTGTTATTAAATGTATATTACATATCTAATTTAGATATAGTAATAACGATACTGTTATTATATGTATATTGATCTGTGGGAAGGTATCCGTATATTACATTATATCTATTGTAGATATAGTAATAACGAAACTGTTATTATATGTATATTGATCTGTGTGATTAAATCAGTATATTAAATTACATCTGATGTAGATATAGTAATAATGATATTGTTACTAAATGTACATTGGTCCGTGGGATTAAATCAGTATATTAAATTTCATCTGATGTAGATATAGTAATAATGATATTGTTATTAAATGTACATTGGTCTGTGGGATTAAATCAGTATATTACATTTCATCTCATGTAGATATAGTAATAATGATATTGTTATTAGATGTATATTACATATCTGATGTAGATATAGTAATAACGATACTGTTATTGTATGTACATTGATCTGTGGGAAGGTATCAGTATATTACATTATATCTATTGTAGATATAGTAATAACGAAACTGTTATTATATGTACATTGATCTGTGGGTAGGGATCAGTATATATCATTATATCTAAGGTAGATATAGTAATAATGATATTGTTACCAAAATTACATTGATCTGTGGGAAGGCATCAGTATATTACATTATATCCAATGTCGATATAGTATAAATGATACTGTTATTCAATGTACATTGATCTGTGGGAAGGGATCAGTATATTGCAGGAGATCTAATTCAGATATAGTGATAACGATACTGCCATTATATGTACATTCATCGGTGGGAAGGGATCAGTATATTACATTATATTCAATGTAGATATAGTATAAATGATACTGGTATTCAATGTACATTGATCTGTGGGGAGGAATCAGTATATTGCAGTAGATCTAATGTAGATATAGTAATAACGAAACTGTTATCATATGTACATTGATCTGTGGGAAGGGATCAGTATATTACATTACATCTAATGTAGATATAGTAATAATGATATTGTTACCAAAATTACATTGATCTGTGGGAAGGTATCAGTATATTACATTATATCTATTGTAGATATAGTAATAACGAAACTGTTTTTATATGTACATTGATCTGTGGGCAGGGATCAGTATATTTCATTATATCCAATGTAGATATAGTATAAATGATACTGTTATTCAATGTACATTGATCTGTGGGAAGGAATCAGTATATTGCTGTTTGAGATTTGCTCGTTTATTAATTATATTTTCTTCTACATTATTGTTGTTTAAATTTACATTATACTAAAACTAATTATTTTATTCTATTAACTGTACATATTTGTTTGTATCTATTATTTATCGTTTATAAAATAAATCATATCCGACGGGCGAGCGAGGTTCGCGGTTCCCCGCCACTCGTCCTTCCCCTCACAGGTTCCCCCGGTGGATCGAGTAGCTCGGCACCTGTAGGGGGGCGAGGCGAGACGGCGAAAGATATAAAATATATCGACTCCGAGAATCCTCGCTCTCTCTCTTAGTCGGCATTGTGACAAAAGTAAACACGGGCTTATTACGAAACGCTTCTTCATCGAATTCCGTTGTAGATTAAAAACGTCTACGATCCTTCTGTGCATCGTTTAAAGGGATTCCCCAAAAAACGGATTAAATACCGATCCGCGATCGCGTCGAAGTTTTTTCACGCTCCAACGAGCAGCGTTTTTTCGGAAGCTCGTCTCAATTCCTCGACCGTTTCGACGGAAAATTCGGAGCTTCAAAACATTGGTCCTTCGAGCCGGATCTTTGTCCGGCACCTCGATTTTGACCATCGCGAATCGGTACGTTGTTTTCCGGCCGTGAGTGCAGTGATCTGAGTGATCTCTTGGCGAACTGCGTCCTCAGTGCATCGAAGTACGATCCAACGGTGGCCGATCGCCCGCTGGACTTCCCGAACTGCTGGAAAAAGGGTTAAAGACTACAGTTTCTTGTGAGTTACGCTGACTTGATTTTCTTGCTTCTAATCAGAATAATCGTATTCTTTATCACGTACACGCCGTTAAACGGTCCGAATTTTCAAACCGCCAACGGTCGCGAATTGTGACCTTTCACGCGCGTGCTGTCACGTCCTTACGTGTCGTTAGAGAACAGTTTTTGCGGGGTGACTCATCATGTCGACGTCACTCGAAAACCTACTGCGCTCTCAAGAAGACCTGGCCGGACGTATAGAGCGTTTCATGAGGAATACACTGAAGATCGGGCAAGAAAACTTACTCTAATTATGCTGCAGCAACGGAGGCAGCTGTTAGATACTTATTGGCGTGATTTTTCGTCAACTCACAAATCTATTATTGCGCAGCTGATAAATCAGTGCCTTACTTGAAGGAAGACGTTTTCAAGCACTATTGAAGGTACTTACCTTTCGCACGTCGTGGACTTGGAGGAGAGGATGCCCTACTCGCCCCAGACCGGAATAAGCCAGGAGACGAGAATTCTTCCGGCAAAGCGTCGTCAGGCGAACCGACTTTACCCACGATCTCGCTGCCCACGTTTTTCTGGGGATCTCCTACAGTGGGAAAGTTATCGGGATCAATTCAGAGCTCTATTCACGGCTCGAAAATGTTAAGTAAGGTGCAAAAATTACATTATCTCAAATTCGGGTCTTACAGGTGACGCAGCAAAAATGCTTACCTGCACTTCCGATGACGGACGGTAATTACGAGGCATCGTGGGCGTCCCTGGAGCGTCGCTACGGTAATAAAAGGATCTTAGCGGCCTCACACATGCGTCGCATCCTCACCTGTGCTCCCATAGTAAAGGCGTCCTCTCAGGAAATTAAAAGGATCCTCGACGAATTCCGCCAGTCCAAGGAATGCACTCGCCTCTTTGGAGCGACCGGTGGAGTCGTGGGACGAATGGTTTTCGTTCCTCCTCACCGAAAAGCTGGATCAAACCACGAGACTCGCTTGGGAAACTTCCTTGGTTGATCCCACTACGCTTCCCCCGTTTGAGGCGTTAGTGGATTTTCTGGAAAATCGTGCTCACGCTATTATTTCTGCTCAAGGTACGAATGCGGCGACGCCCCTCCTCCAGTCCAAGGAAGGCTCCAAGCGGACAAACCCGTTGCAAATACACGACCAAGGGTAACATTGACCACGAACGCCAAGGAAACAGCCAAGCCTAAGACAGCAAAAACGTGCCCGTCGTGTGCTGGCTCACACACTCTTGGCCACTGCACTAGGTTGAAGAAAATGAATCCGCAAGACCGTTTGTCGCTGGTAAAAAAGGTAGCGTGTGTACAGCATGTCTAAATTCAGGTCATGAAGTTGCAGCCTGCAAGTCAAACTTTCGCTGCCTGGTTTGCGAGGCCAATCACCACACATCGTTACACGATGCCTTTCGGGAAGATCAACCATCGTCATCCAAGGCAAATATAATTACACCGAGCACGAGTGCTGCTTATACGGTCCGATCTCACCGGGTGATTTTGTTGGCAACCGCGCGGGTCCGCTTGGAGTCGACTGAGGGTCGCACTTTAGACGTCAGGGCTCTTTTAGATCCAGGCTCTGAGTCGTCATTTGTTAGCGAGAAGGTTCGCGCAATCGCTCCAGCTACAGCGGAAAAAGTGTGAGGGTGTTACTCACCGGTTATCAGGAGGAGAGCGTCGGGATGGCCAAACACGAAGTCTCCGTCGAGCTTACGTCCTGCGCAGAGGACAGCGACTTCCGCATCACTCTTAACGCGTTGGTGACAAGGAAAGTCACCTCTCCAACTCCGTCTCATCCAGTGGAGGACCATCCATGGATTCACATGCGGGGATTGCCCGCTGGCCGATCCGGAGTTTAGATTACCCACGTAGAGTCGACGTACTTCTTGGAGCTGACGTTTGTGGGTACCTTTTCCTTGGAAAATAGGGTAGGCCCTCCTGGAACTCCGTCGCTGGTCCGCACGCCGTTTGGATGGTCCCCTTTGGGGCCGGTTCGACCTCCGACGATCCAGCTTCAGGGGTGGCTCGGGTGCAACTCATCCGAGGCCTGGATGATCTCCGGAAACGACCTGCAAAGATTTTGGGAGCTTGATGAGGTCCCTTCGAAGTCTCCGTGGAGCCTCTCAAGACACAGCTTGTGAGGAGTATTTCAAGGAAACGCACTCACGTGATGAACTAGGTCGTTACGTGGTGCGGCTCCCATTTCTGAAGGCTACACACCCGAAGACATCGGAGTAACCGCGACGTGCCGCTCTTCAACGGTTTCTGGCTGGCGAACGAAGATGGGAGAAGGACTCCTTTTTGCAAACATCTTATGCGGGCTCATGAGGAGTATCTGAGACTGGGCCACATGGAACCAGCCTCCAAGTAATGCTGTCGCTAACGCCAACTACCTGCCCTCACCATGCAGTCTGGAAAACACCGGGTCAGGAAATAAAAGGATTCGAGTTGTCTTTGACGGATCTTATGTTTCAGGGCAACAGACCTTCGCTGAACCAGGCTCTTGCGTCAGGACCACGTCCTGCAGTCCGACCTTTGGCTGGTGCTCACTCGGTGGAGGTTCCGAGATGCGTATTTTCTACGGACATAGTAAAGATGTTCCGTCAGATAGCCTTCCATCCTGACGATCGAGATTGGCAAGCGCATACTGTGGAGAGACGAAGCTGGAAACGAAGTCCGCGACTTTCGTTTAACCACGGGTCACCTACGGGACAACTTCAGCCCCTTACCTTGCTCTACGAGTTCTACAACAGCTGGCAGACGATGAGGAACAACGATTTCCTTTGGGCGCAGCCATCTTACGTCGAAATTCCTACGTGGACGACCTGTTGGCTGGAGCCGACGATCCTGCCAAGCTGAGGAGTCTCGACAGCAGCTAATCAGCATGCCTCATGGCCGGCGGGTTCCCTCTTGATAAGTGGACGCTGAACTACACGTCCCAAGGGAACGTAGTGGAAGAGATCACAAATTCCTGCAGGCGAGCAACGACACGGAGACGCTAGGCTTGACTTGAAATGCGGTGGCAGACACGCTTACTGTTACCTCGGCCAATCGGACCAACCGGCAACCATCCGAACTGGGACCGAAAACGACTCGTCCTTTCTTACACTGCTCGACTCTTCGATCCGCTTGGATGGGCCTCACCAGTATTCTACGTGCCAAAACACTACTGCAAGATCTTTGTTATCAGGAGCAGATTGGGACGAACCGCTTTCAGTCCGCCTGGAGGAGTCGTGGCTTCAGTTTCGTCAAGATCTGGAAGAGGTAAAGACTATCTCATTACCACGTTGGGGTAGTTACAGGGATGCGATGCAAGATCACATCGAGCTACATGGCTTTTGCGACGCCTCCGAACGAGCATACGCCGCTGCGTCTATGTACGCTTACCAAGTACCTCCACCATGGCGAACGTGCATCTCCTCATCGCAAAAACGAAGCTCGCTCCAATCAAGCTCTGCAGTATTCCGCGCTTGGAATTATGCGAGCTCTGCTACTGGCTCGACTCATGGTTGGCGGTTCGGGACGGCATACTTCCCTCTACGAGCCACCTAGATGCGTGGACCGGATGGCATCGGTGGTACTATCCTGGGTCCATCGCACGCTTCCAGTGGAAGCCCTTCGTCGCACACCGCGTGGCGGAAATTCAAACGTTACTCCCAGACGTGGATTGGCGTCATCTTCGCAGCGGCGATAATCTGGCGGATTTAGCAACCCAGGGGAGTTACCGTACACGGCTCTGAAGGAAGATGAGCGCTGGTGGCATGGCACTCTTCGTGGCTTTCAGACGCCCTCCAGTGATTGGCCGTCCTCCATGTCGTTCTCAGGACGATTCACTCTCAGAGCAAAGATCTACCGTCCACACCATCGCAGCCGAACATTTGAATCTGAAAACGACTTACTATGCCGATTTTCGTCGTTGACAAAGCTAGTACGCATTACAGCTTACCTGAGACGCTTCGTGTGGAACACTCGGGGCAACGACAGCAGGCGAACGGGTTTCCTGACTTCCACGGAACTCGATGAGGCTCGAAAATGTATACTCCGACTGAGCCAATCGGAATATTTTTCCGAAGAATTACACAATCTAAAAACAGGTAAACCGATTAAAAGTAAATCCAATGTATTAGCCTTACGGCCTGTTTTAGATGACTGCGGGATCATTCGTGTGGGTGGAAGATTGGATCATGCATCGCTCACCTACGATCAACGGCATCCAATCCTCGTTCACCGTCGGTCTAATTTGGCTGAGCTAATTGTTCGGGCAGCACACGCTCAGACTCTTCATGGTGGCCTCACGTCGACACAAAGCTTCGTCCGTCAAACGTACTGGATTCCGCAGGACCGCACTCTCCTCAAACGCATCCTAAGAAATTGCGTACGCTGTGTAAGATTCCAAGGTAACACGGGTACGCAGCAAATGGGCTCCTTACCTGCTTCACGAGTCCAGCCTGCCAGGGCCTTCCTTCGCAGTGGGGTCGACTATGCTGGCCCAATCACCCTCTGCATGTCAAAGGGTCGCGGCCAGAAGACGGTCAAGGGCTACATCGCCGTGTTCGTCTGCCTCTGCACCAAAGCTGTCCACCTGGAGCCAGTGTCCGACCTGTCTGCGTCCGCGTTTATCGCGGCCTTCCGACGGTTCGTCGCGAGGCGAGGACGCTGTGCTCACCTCTTAAGCGACAACGCGACGAATTTTCGGGGTGCAGATGCGCAGTTGAAATCTATGTTCAAACGAGCTTCTGAATTTTACAGGGAGGTTGCTGAGCTAATCGCCAACGAAGGAACGAATTGGGAATTTATTCCACCCTACTCACCTCACTTTGGCGGCCTGTGGGAGGCGGCGGTGAAATCCGCGAAGAGGCATCTTCTTCGGTCAGTAGAGGGTCACAGGCTGACCTTCGAAGAACTGACAACATTATTGTGCCAGGTGGAAGCGTGTTTAAATTCACGACCGTTATCACCACTCACGGACGACCCCAAAGACTTCTCCGCACTAACACCGAATCACCTCATTACGGGTCACTCACTGTCGGCGATTCCGGAATCACCGGAAAATTTAAATTTCGACGGAGGACACAAAAGGTGGGCCCTCGTACAAAAATTAATTGAACATTTTTGGCGTAGGTGGAGTAAAGAATATCTGGGCCAACTGCAACACCTTCCGAAGTGGCGGAAGGCGCTTCCTAACCTCCAACTCGGAACCCTCGTCTTGCTAAAGGAGGACTCGACACCACCAACTAAATGGCCGATGGCGCGCGTCGTGAAGGTCCACGAGGGAAAAGATGGCCTAACACGTGTGGCGACCGTCCAGACTGCTACCAGACTGACCACACGTGCAATCACACGGTTGTTCCACTCGTGTCGCCGAACGATACGGACAACGCTACGGCTAAGAAGACGTCTCATATACGTCTGCACGGGCGGGCGGCGGCACTCTACCGGCAGACGAGCAGTGACGCAGTAGCAACCGCGATTCTTGGAAACGGCTGCACGTCGTTGCCGTTCCGACAACGAGGCGGGCGGCATGTTGAGATTTGCTCGTTTATTAATTATATTTTCTTCTACATTATTGTTGTTTAAATTTACATTATACTAAAACTAATTATTTTATTCTATTAACTGTACATATTTGTTTGTATCTATTTATTTATCGTTTATAAATAAATCATATCCGACGGGCGAGCGAGGTTCGCGTTCCCCGCCACTCGTCCTTCCCCTCACAGGTTCCCCCGGGTGGATCGAGTAGCTCGGCACCTGTATGGGGGGCCGAGAGCGGAGAACGGACGGAACGATATAAATATAATCGATTCCGAGAATCCTCGCTCTCTCTCTTAGTCGGCATTGTGACAAAGTAAAACACGGGCTTATTACGAAACGCTTCTTCATCGAATTCCGTTGTAGATTAAAAACGTATACGATCCGTTCTGTGCATCGTTTAAGGGATTCCCCAAAAAGCGGATTAAATACCGATCCGCGATCGCGTCGAAGTTTTTTCACGCCTCCAACGAGCAGCGTTTTTCGAAGCTCGTCTCAATTCCTCGACCGTTTCGACGGAAAATTCGGAGCTTCAAACAATTGCAGTAGATCTAATGTAGATATAGTAATAACGATATTGTTATTAAGTGTTTATTACATATCTAATGCTGATATAGTAATGACGATAATGCTACAATCTGTTGCATTGATCTGTGGGAAGTGATCAGTATATTACATTATATCTAATTAAGATATAGTAATAATGATATTGTTATTAAATGTACATTGGTCTGCTGGATTAAATCAGTATATTACATTTCATCTGATGTAGATATAGTAATAATGATAGTGTTATTAAATGTATATCACATATCTAATGTAGATATAGTAATAATGATATTGTTATTAAATGTATATTACATATCTAAGGCAGATATAGTATGATCTGTGGGAAGGAATCAGTATATTGCAGTAGATCTAATATAGATATAGTAATAACGAAACTGTTATTATATGTACATTGATCTGTGGGAAGGGATAAGTATATTACATTATATCTAATGTAGATATAGTATTAATGATATTGTTACCAAATTACATTGATCTGTGGGAAGGCCACAGTATATTACATTATATCCAATGTAGATATAAGATAAATGACTACTGTTATTCAATGTACATTGATCTGTGGGAAGGAATGAGTATATTGCAGTAGATCTAATGTAGATATAGTAATAACGATACTGTTATTAAGTGTTTATTACATATCTAATGTAGATATAGTAAATGACGATAATGTTACAATCTGTGCCATTGATCTGTGGGAAGTGATCAGTTTATTACATTATATCTAAAGAAGTCTATAGTAATAATGCATATTGCTTAATTAAATGTACATTGGTCAGTGTGATTACATCAGTCTATTACTTACATCTGATGTAGATATAATAATAATGATATTGCTATTAAATGTATATTACATATCTAATGTAGATATAGTAATAACGATACTGCCATTATATGTACATTGATCGGTGGGAAGGCATCATTATATTACACTATATCTAATGTAGATATAGTAATAATGATATTGTTATTAAATGTACATTGGTCTGTGGGATTAATCAGTATATTACATTTCATCTGATGTAGATATAGTAATAATTGTATTGTTATTAAATGTACATTGGTCTGTGGGATTAAATCAGTATATTACATTTCATCTGTTGTAGATATAGAAATAATGATATTGTTATTAAATGTATATTACATATCTAATGTAGATATAGTAATAACGATACTGTTATTGTATGTACATTGATCTGTGGGAAGGTATCAGTATATACATTGTATCCTAATGTAGATATAATATGATATTGTTATTAAATATACATTGGTCTGTGGGATTAATCAAGATATTAAATTTCATCTGATGTGGATATAGTAATAAAGATATTGTTATTAAAATGTATATTACATATCTAATGTAGATATTGTAATAACGATACTGTTATTATATGAATATTGATCTGTGGGATGTTATCAGTATATTATATTATATTATTGTAGATATAGTTGATAACGAAACTGTTATTATATATACATTGTCTGTGGAACGGATCAGTATATTACATTATATCTAATGTAGAAATAGTAACAATTGATCTTGTTTATTACATATCTACATTAGATATGTAATGTAGATATAGTAATAACGATACTGTTATTATATGTACATTGATCTGTGGGAAGGGATCA
>NW_025791148.1:0-41352 GCF_907164935.1 Osmia bicornis bicornis | reverse complement strand
ATCCATACAAATTATTAACATCGAAATAAACTAAATATCGCGATGGTTCTTCGGAATTGTATGAATCCATGTATTTATTATTGGCCTTTGCGTATCGATTAGAACATTGACTTAAACCACCACGTATGCCGCGCTCTATGAAAAGTAGCATATCGATATCTGTCAATAATTCTAATTCGATACGTGGGTGCTTGAGCATTGCATCCCACGTAAAACCGGGTAAAGTATAGTAATATGCAGGATCCAATTTGTAACTTCTCAAACAGCTGCTTCGAAAATTTTCAAAAATGTCGGCCAATAATAAAACATCTGTTTTTAAATATAAATCGCTATATTCGCCAAGTGTTTTTATATTAAAACTGCGCCAGACTTTTATCGCGTGGTCATAATCCTGCTGTGAAACTGCACAGTCGCTTAGTTGATTATAGAATTTCTCATATGTCGGCAATGTTGTCTCATTCAGTTTCATATAGTCGGTAACATAATCGTATGGAAAGATGCCTTTTCGTGTAAGCAAATCGAATTTTATTTCATCCAAAAAATTAAATTGCGATCGTAAAATCATCATATCGTCTTTCTCTAAATATGAACTCAATTTATCTAAACTTGAACTTAAAAATTTGAATGAATCTATAAATCGAAGCGAAATTTTGTAACGTTTTAGATTCGTTGAAAATGAAATATATTTTTCTTTTGTAATTGGCAAGACTGATGTCGAGCCTTCGATAATCGTTACCAATTCTTTTATTACAAAATGGGCATCGTATCCCGATAAGTTATGAAACACTATTGGTATAAAACGTTTATTTTTATAAGTTAAATTACATCCCTGATGCGCAGGTCCTCGGTAACGACCCGTGAAATGGCAATGATCTCGAACTTTTGTTTCGTTGATGTCGAACGGTTTTTCGCAAATATAACAATGCGTTGCATTCATATAATTTTCTCTTTCATCACCCATCAAATTTGTCATGGGCACAATCGTATTAAATAATGGTGCAATTTTTCTTACAAGGTTCTCAAGTTCATTCACGAACCATTCAGCACAGTCAGGACCCCGATACGCGCGATACTCGCACACCGATGCGTTGTATGAACAGTGAAAATAATATCCCACACTGTATGCTTCGTGTTGCTGGTATGCATTGCAGTGTCCTTGATTGCTGTTAACCTTCTTAAGCATGCATTCGAAATCGGCGTACACGATGAATGGATGACGTTCTCGGTGACAAAAATTATCAAACTTTATTATTTTATCTTCACTCGATGGTAGAATGATTGCGCATTCGTTCATCTTCATGCAGTCCTTCGTATGTTTCAATAACTTTTCTTCCGCATAAAAGTAGTGAAGGCATCTGCATATAAACAAAGTAACTGCATTAGTACAAAAAGAACAAACGCATACACTAAAATAGATCGTAATGGCATGATACAAACCTGTCACAAATATAAGTTTTACTCTTATGTGCACTCAGCTGGTTTGAAACAAGCCGGGAAAGATTTTTAATCCATGCAAAGTGACGCACATTACGGTTGGGCGTTTCAAGCATCAGCAGGTTAACGTGACGAAATCTTTTGTTGGTGGTGAGTTGGAGCGGAGCACACCTTTTCACATTCAAGTCCCAGAAATAAACGTTTATCGATACATCGTTTTGGCGCTCAAATTTTGGTATTTGATTAAGGGTTATTGGAAATGCGATGCCCTCCAAATTTAAAACGGTGTCATAGTTGGGATACGATGATGGTCGATTTGCATTCACATGGACGGGATATAATGCTGCAACTATCGATCTGACAAAACACGTATCATCGTCAACTGTCACATTTACTACCGCTCTTTTGTCCTTGATTGTTTTTGGTATGTCGGTGTAACAACCAGCATGCATCGGATTGCATTTATTGATATTTAACATCAAATGCAGAATTTTCGATATTGCCCAACCACTGTCCCGTTCCTGAAATTCTTCCATCAGTGTTAAAGTTGAGTTCACAACGTATTTGTCATACCAATCGTTCAAGTTTGATGTAGAAAATAATTGTTTATTTCTTACACTGAAACTTTTCACATCAGTTTTATTATTAGCGGTAAACTCCCCATACAACACCGTATTCACTTTTATGCACGAATGATTTTGGAAAACTTCCGCTAGATGTTGGAATACTATTTTTCTAGCATCTTCCAAAAAGTTTCGTGGTTCAATATGCTCGGTGTTGATTATAATTCCTGTAGTTATCCGGTTATGGAAAGCTGATTCTACATTCTCCCAGATAAGAGATGATGATGCATGTGATTCAGCATCTGTTCTCCTTTGACCTTCGCCTAATTTTACAGATCCGTGTAACTCTGCTCTTAACGATTTAAATCTCGCTATCCTGGCTGTTAAACTATTTTTCAAACCAGTTGATAAGTCCTTTTCGAGTTGCAATCGCTCTATCATTAAATCAATGCATTGATTGCATTGCACCAGACATGCGTTTTGGTCGTCGTTACTACTTATGGCTGCAATACGTTGTGTCAAAAGTTGTTCTATACAAGCAAGTTCGTTTAGTAATATTGCCTTTTGACCACTAGGATGATCATTGTCACGATACAATATCCTACGCATGGCGTCGATTCTTTCTTTGTATGCTTCTATATCTCGCCATCCTTCGACTGATAAATCGTCTCCCATTTGTAATCGTTCGTCTATCAATTCGATGCACTGGTCACATTGCATCAAGCAATCACAACGCTCATCTTCAGTATTGATGTTTATCGCCCGCTGCGCCAATAATTCGGTGATGCGTTCGAGTTCTTGCAGTAACGTGGCCTCCATTTCTCTTTTCCACAAACGCGTTAAGTAGCCTTGCACTTCCAATTGTCAAACTACATATGACGCACATTGCAAAATATTCTCCCATTTTATTAAAGTGGGGCTGTCATTGATGAAAGTGTTTAATTGCTGTTCACTCTACAGCGTCAACAAAAAAACCGCATTTCCAAGACGTAGAAAAATTCGTTCAAGGTCATGAGCAAAACCTCTACCTTCTATAGTCGCGAATTGCAGCGTCAGATTTGCTGCGCCAACAAAAATCTCATTTCCAAGACGTAGAAAAGTGGGTGGGGCCTTGTGTCGTCTTCCGATAAGACAAAAATAGTTCAAGGTCAGGACGTATCATATTTTTGCTGATGGCGTCAAATTTCAGTTCAAGGTCATGGGAGAGGGGAGGGGGAGGGGAGGGGGGGGGGATATTTCTGCTAAGGGGGTAGTTATAGGGCGGGGGTTGTCATAGGGTGGGTATTTCTGCTGTGGGGGTGGTTATAGGGCGGGGGTTGTCATAGGGTGGGTATTTCTGCTGAGGGGGGTGGTTATAGGGTGGGTATCTCTGCTGAGGGGGTGGTTATAGGGCGGGAGTTGTCATAGGGTGGTTGTTTTTGCCGAGGGGGTGGTTATGGGGTGGGGGTTGTCATAGGGTGGGTATTTCTGCTGAGGGGGTGGTTATGGGGTGTGGGAGGGGGAGGGGGATCATATTTCTGCTGACGGTGGGGTCAAATTTCAGTTCAAGGTCATAGGGTGGGGAGAGGGGTGGATGTTGTCGGGGTGGGGGGGTATCATATTTCTGCTGACGGTGTGGTGTCAAATTACAAAAAATGCTGACGCCAGTGATTTAGAATCCGCATAGAACAACTACTGGATTTCACTCCTTAACCGCACACCACACGAACCTATAATCCTTAACACATTGATTACGAGTCGCCTTCTAAGGGAACCGCTCTCCCTACAAGTCGGTGCAGTAACGTACTCACTCTGGGTCGTTACACGTAGATAGATAATAAAAATTTGGTGACAGCGGTGGGATTGTTCGAGTGGTAAGGAGAAATCGTATCTCTGCGGACATTAATGGTTAGCCTAGAAACAAACAAATACAAATAAAGAGTAAAATACAAGAATAAAAAAAATATATATATATATTTATATATATAGTAAATACAAATATATAATACATATACACATACATATATACTATATTAATAAGCAAGAATCAAGATGCCTAACGGAACAACCGATCAACCAGCCAGCGCATCAGCCAGCGCATCAGCCAGCGGATCAGCTAACGGATCGACTGAAGGAAGCCGACCGATCAGTATTCGCGATGCAGCAGACATCGTACCAGCATTCAACGGCCGCAACATACCAGTCTACCAGTTTGCAAAGAGCTGTTTTAAGGCGAGAAATATAATCTCTCCGAATGCTGAGTATGGATTGGTACAGCTGATAAAGAACAAGTTCTACGGGCAAGCAGCAAGAGTGGTACTAAACGGAGACTACGACACCATTGAAGAACTGATTGCAGTAATAAAATCACGGTTCGCACCGCTCTTCACTTCGATGCAGCTATGCGGCGACATGGCAAGGATCGCACAGGGTCCAACTGAGGCAGTCGTGGACTACGGCAGCCGCGTCTCAGGACTTTTGCTACAAATTAAGAGCTGCAACGAAATAGAATTCCCAGATAACATCGAAGGATACAACCGATCTTCGGAAAATAATACAATCAAAGCTTTCCTCACCGGTTTAAAACAGGAAGTATATAACCGAATGAAAAATCAGAACTTCAACAGCCTCGACGAAGCAATCAGTGCAGCAATTGTAGCCGAGGCAGAGAATATAGAAAGCCGGACAAAGGCTAAGCTATCGCAAGGATTCACTGTGACCAATCAATGCGAAAACTGCCTTGGATACGGGCATAATGCTAGTATATGCTGCAGTCAGCAATTCCAAGGACAGTCAATGTCAAGGGCCCGCTGGACGGCAAAACACTGCCAACACTGCCAGAGGTCCGGGCACACCGTGGAGACCTGTTGGTTTAAGGACCAACCAGCAAGACCGGGAGTCCCTCAGAACTTTGTGCAGCCAGCTCAAGCCTACAGAAACCAGCCTACGCAAAGACAAGGTCAAAATTGGACACGAACAAGACCTCCAATTTGTGAATTCTGCCAAAACATAGGCCATACAGTTCAGGAATGTCGGAAAAAGGCATATCAAGAACGTATTAAGAGCCAGAGACCCCAACAGACTCCTCAAGTACAACAGGTACGTAAAAAGGCAAACTTGTACCTAAACTTAGGAGAAATATGTAAGTCTTCCAGTGTCGAACTATTGAGCGAAAGCTTCAGTGAACAAAAAGCATTATTCATGGTCGACACAGGATCAGACATTAATATAATTAAAAAACGAGCAATATCGAACGAAGTTATTATAAATACAGATGTAATTTTTCAATTAAATGGAATCACTAAAAGCTCTATTTATACAACAGGATACATCAAAATAAAAATACTGGAGACAGAATCCATATTCCACATCATCGAAGAACTACCAATAGAACAAGACGGAATTTTAGGGACAGAGTATTTCAAAAGCAGTGGAGCCAGCATCAATTACGCCAAATCTATACTAATCATAAATAACAATATAATACCATTCAAGCAACCAGCAGTGGTAATACCATCCAGGACAAAAACCATGATACCTATAAGAGTATCAAACACTGAAATCAAAACTGGTTTTGTCCCAAAATTACAGCTTCACCAACAAATATATATGGGAAACGCTGTAGTTACGAATCGTGATGGTATAGCGTTCCTATATGCGATCAACGTTGGAGCAGAAGACATTGAAATTAGTATGCCAACAGTTGAATTACAACAGTATGAAGAGGCACCACAAAATGAGGAAATAACTCACCAAAAACCTCAACGAGCCCAGCAAATTCTAGAAAAATTACAGACAAATCATTTAAATCAAGAAGAACTCACCAATGTAGAGGATATAGTAAAAGAGCACGCTGACAGATTTTATATAGACGGAGATAAACTTCCAGCAACAAATAAAATCTACCACAGGATCATCACGACGGATGAGGTGCCTGTAAATGTTAAACAATACAGATATCCTCATGCGTTGAAAGATGAAATCAATCACCAAGTAAATGATCTCCTGGGAAAAGGAATCATCAAGCATTCCTCGTCACCATTTAATTCACCTTTATGGATAGTACCAAAAAAGCAAGATTCAAAGGGAAACAAATGCTGGAGATTAGTGATTGATTTTAGAAAATTAAACGAAAAAAACAATCAGCGATGCCTATCCGCTACCCAATATCACTGATATCCTGGATCAAGTAGGAAGTGCAAAATACTTCTCCGTGTTTGATTTAAAATCTAGTTTTCATCAAACACCAATGCATCCAGAAGACAAGCACAAAACAGCATTTTCAACACCGTTCGGGCATTTCGAGTTCAATAGAATGCCTTTTGGTTTAAAAAATGCTGCAGCCATGTTCCAGCGCCTGATGAACAACGTCCTAGACGGACTACAAGGACTGGAATTATTCGTGTTCATCGATGACATCGTAATTTATGCAAGCTCATTAAGAGAACACGAAATAAAGGTCAACAGAATGATGGCAAAGCTTAGAGAAGCAAACTTATGCTTGCAACCCGACAAATGCCAATTTCTAAAGAAAGAAGTGGCATACCTGGGTCATATAATTACAGAAGACGGTGTAAAACCTGACCCAGCAAAGGTTGAAGCGGTCCAAAAATTCCCCGTTCCAAAGACTGTCAAAAATATCAGACAGTTCCTAGGATTGTGTGGATATTATAGACGTTTCATTAAAAACTTCTCTAAAATAGCTAAACCATTATCTGACTTAACGAAGAAGGAGCAAAAATTCGAATGGTCCAACCAACAACAGCAAGCTTTCGAATTCTTGAGAAACGTACTATGCGAAGAGCCAATCCTACAATATCCTGACTTTGAGAGACCATTTAATATTACCACTGACGCATCCGGAACAGCAGTAGGAGCGGTCCTAAGTCAAGGAGAAATAGGAAAAGATCAGCCGGTAGCATACGCGTCAAGAGTAATGAATAAGCCGGAAACACAATATTCCGCAACAGAAAGGGAATTACTTGCTGTAATATTCGCAATAAATCATTTCAGACCATATATTTTCGGCAGAAAATTCTATTTAATCACTGATCACAAACCTTTAATATGGTTAAACAGTCTTTCAGATCCAACATCAAGACTCATGAGATGGAAATTGAGATTAAGCGAATATGATTACGAAATTAAATACAAACCAGGGAGACAAAACATAAACGCTGATGCTCTATCTAGAAATCCTGTCGAAGATATAAACGCTCTACAAATAAATGCAAAAAGGCTGCACTCATCTACGTCTGGGTCAAAAAAGAAGCGTAAGAAAAGGAAAGAGTGGCACCAATATCCCACTCGCCCCAGACAAACGACGACCACCTCAGAATCGGGCAAACACAAAAAGAGGAAGGAGTGGCATCAATATCCCACTCGCCCAAGACAATCTACCACGTCTGAATCAAAAGAGCACAAGAAAAAAAAGGAGTGGCACCAATATCCCACTCGCCCTAGACAAACAACAACATCAGAATCTAGGGAATTTAAAAAGAAAAAAGAAACACATCAATATCCAACCAGACCTAGATCAACAACTACAACTGAGTCTGAAGAACACAAAAAAAAGAAAGAATGGCATCAGTATCCGAGAAGACCAAGACCAACAACCTCGTCCAGTTCACGAGAAATTAAGAAAAGGAAAATCAGCCACAAACATTTAACACGACCACGTGATGACTCTACAGATGTCGAAATAAGGAAAAGATACCGAAAAGATAAAATACGAAAGAGAAGCCCATCTCAAAGAGAAGGAACAGCAAGAAAAAGAATAAAAGAAGACTATACAAGTTCAGACGAGTCTCAATATTACGAAACTGATGTATCTGAAGAACCACCGAAATCAAGAAAGAGAACGAATCCAAACCCAAAGATATACTCCTTTGAAGAGATCAAGAAGAAAAGAAAACCTAACGAACAACAAGTCATTGTGGAAGTACATCAACCTCCACAAGATAAAAATATATCATCCCACAGAAACGACCTATAACTCAAGAACCTGTAGTAATTGGAGACGAAATCGAAGACTATAATGAAGAAACGATATTGCCTAAACACATCTTCAGAGAACCACCCAGAATCGATTCCTCTTCAAGCACAAGAGAAAGATCTCCTATAATAAAAAGAAAGGTAGAAAAAGAAACCTCAAGTGACACATTATCAGCTCCTATCACACCTATCAAAATTAAAAAAGGAAAAACCGAACAACCATCTACAATGAAACAAATTAAACCAAAAATAATTAGCAATAGACCAGTCACATTCAAAATAGAAGAAACCGAGGACCAGCTATGGATGAAAAGAGGTACAGCAGTAGTATTCATTAATAAAGAAGAACAACCTGAAGATTACCAATCAAAACAGTTAATAGAAAATGAAAAGATTAAAATTTCTAAACCACAAGACAGTATCACAGAATATAAAATTAAAAATAAATTAATTTTTGGAGTATTAATAGATTATAAAGAAAATTTACCACACAAAATTAAAGCTCTTCATCACATGTTAATTCAAAAAGGAATCCAGGAATGCAGCATGCCGGATAAGCAAGGGTTAAAAGCAATTCTTCAAGTAATCTTTGCAGATTCAAACATCAACATCATCATCTGCAAAGGAACAGTCCAAACTCCACCTAAGGATGAAAGAAGAAATATAATTAAAGAAAATCATGAAAGCACAGTTGCAGGACACAAAGGAATTAGAAAAACTTACCTCAGGATCAGGAACAAGTATTATTGGAAAAACATGAAAAGAGAAATTACCGATTATATTAGATCATGCATTAGCTGCCAAAGAACCAAGCTAGTAAGGATGAAGAATAAGGAGCCTATGGTCATCACAGACACTCCTTCAGACGCATTCGATAAGGTGTCCCTAGACATTCTTGGACCCTTACCTATGACGCAAAAAGGATACAGTTACATCCTCACCATACAGGACAACTTGACCAAGTACTCCGTCGCAGTTCCACTTGTATCAGCTACATCAGAGGACGTCGCAAGAGCATTTACTAGTTCATTTATATGCCAATTCGGCAGTCCTAAAGCTATCCTCACCGATCAAGGAACATGCTTCACATCCTCGCTTATCAAGAAGCTAGCAAAAATATTCCACATCCAGACGTACCGTACATCATCCTTCCATCCTCAGTCAAACGGGTCCCTGGAAAGAAGCCATCACGTTCTAGTTGAGTACTTGAAACACTACATATCCAAACAAGAACACTGGGACGAATGGCTACAACAAGCAATGTTCTCATATAACACAAGCGTTCATGAGGGAACAAAATTCACACCTCATGAACTAGTATATGGAAGAAGAGCAAGATTACCTTCAAAATTTACACCAACTGACACATTAGACACATATCCAGACTACGTAGATAAATTATTACAAAATTTGCATAAAATTAGACAAGCAGCAAAAACAAATCTAGAACAATCAAAATACAGACAGAAATACTACTACGATAGAAAGATACGACCGATTAATTATGAAACAGGAGAAGAAGTTATGTTATTAAACCCACCAAGAAAAAGTAAATTACAAAAAGAATATACAGGACCGTACAAAGTTTTAAGAAACATAGAAAAGAATAACATAGAATTGCAGATAGGTCCCAAAAAGACTAGGATAGTTCACAAAGATAGACTAAAGAGGGCCTACCGGCCAATCTACAACATAGATCAAAAATGAAAATCGATATGGCAGTCTATATAATTTTCGGAAGATGCGCATGCGCACATGAAAAATTTTAAACCTGCCGCCATATTGCAAAGAATACCAGAAAGCAAGCACGCGCAAGTAACACTACCACAGAAAATTATTAAAAAATAGGAGAGGTGAAGAGAAAGAAAGAGAGTAAGCATAAAACAACAAAAGTTTAAGAAAAATTAGTAAAATACAATTATTTTTATAGAAATATGTCACAGACTAGCCAAAATATCATCGACGCCATGTGCATCAAAGACATATTAATAAATTTCGAGTGTGCGACAAATCTAAAAATTGGACGCATGTGTCCTTTATGCGCATTATTCATTCAACCAGCACAAAGGAAGCTGTGGCTCCATCCAGGACTGCATCACTACGTTTTAAATGAAGAGGCGATCAGACAATCAAGGTGTGTCTCATGCCAGAAACAAATAGCCACTGTACGACCAGCAATGGCATGTAACAAATGCAAAAACGCCCTGAATAATATGGATGAGGAAACGGCAGAAACATTTAAGGGAGGATACTTACTCCCCACAGGAGAACCAGAAATATTTTTTTTGAACACTGCATTCGATTAAACAATAAATTAATTTGTAATATAAACATTTAATCATTTAAAATATATATACTTATTCTTACTGTTCGAACAAACAGATTCATTTATTTCAAATCCTGCAGAACATTTTCAATTCGTTCGAAATTCATTTTTTATTTTGTTCGATGTATTAATGCGCAGAATCACAAGTCCGCCATATTGGTAAAAGAAAAGATAGAAAGAGATAGAAACAAAGAGCGAGAGAGAAGGATATAGAAAGCGACGCTACGCACGCGCTGCTAAATTCAATTCATAGAGAGCGAAAATGGTGAGACGCGCTGGTCGAAGAGAGCGATTAAGAAAGTTAAGAAGAGCCTTAAAACAATTTAGAGAGGTAGAATATTACTCCAAATAATTTATTTCAATCACTAATTATCTGTTTTATACAAAATTTCAAAGATAACGGTGCAAGAAGAAGCTATTGTACAAAAGGAAACAATACCACCACCACCACCACCGCCACCACCACCACAGTGGAGGTTAACAACAATCGACATACCAGAGTTTAATTGGAAAACTTATAAAAATACAGAGAAGACCGACCCAAGACGAGAACATGGACAAATCATGCGATATTTCGGAATCCTATCAGCCTCTCCAAGAAACAGCGAGGAGAGATGCTGCTGCGCCCTGTGCAATATGAAAAGAAAAAATATTTGTCTCTTGAGGACAAGAGACAAGCGCGCGGGGGAAGTTGTAACGACCCAATAACCAAACACAATATCTTTTTTATTTAATTTCTTTATTGTAACTAATTTTTATATTTCATACAAAGTATTTTATTTAATTTTTATTGTTAATATTTAGTGTATAAAATTTTTGTAATAAATATTTTCATTTTCGTCGATAACCGAGTCTGTTAAATTCATGGATAAAAGTTTAGTCGATAAGTCGGACGGTAAAACAGTTTACCGATAAATTATCGACGTCTGACTACGCACGCGCCAGCGCAACCCCAGTAAACATACGGTGGGGTAGTATTCTAGAGTGGGGATGCTGGACTACCACGTGATGGGAAAAACCCAGCTACCCCAAGAACTCTATGCGGAAAAAAAGTGCCGACTCAGCAAAATCTGAGTATAAATAGAGGCGTTCCGCACAGTTTCATCGCAGATCTTCTCAGGCCTCGACCTGAAGCAGACAATACTCTGGGCAGTAGAGAAAAGCTTGCGCTGAACTGTTTAGGCAGCGATAGAGCGCGAGCTACAGCTAATTCCTACTATTCCACTGGTGGCGTGCAGGACTACGGATCAGTGGACCTCCTATTCGCGGTGCGCAACGTGTTACACAGGTGTTACGCTAAGCCAACACTCAAGTGTAAAGAGCTAGCGAGGAGCGGAGCTCCTTGAACGGCCTGCGTCTAACACGGCTCTGGTATAACCAGAAACCGATTGCGACCTATAGGAAGGGTTAACTTGATTCCAATAGTCTAGCACAAACCTCTGGAGTTTAGTTTCCTAAGTTATT
Source organism: Osmia bicornis bicornis (assembly GCF_907164935.1). Lineage (NCBI taxonomy): Eukaryota > Metazoa > Arthropoda > Insecta > Hymenoptera > Megachilidae > Osmia > Osmia bicornis. The sequence continues at coordinate 29,592 of NW_025791148.1, read as the reverse complement.
TGTGAAATTGAACAGAGTATTGACTGTGGTAGAAGAGTTAAGCCACTCTCGCGTTAGCGCTATAGATAATCATTAATTACTATAACTCATTACTAATTATTAATTACTATTTTCTATCACTAATTACATAATTCTTATTGTATTCCCAATTTAGGGCGAACAAATTATAATTTCTTACTGTATTCCTATTTCTAGCCGCACTTATTGTAATACTAGCGATTTTCTTTTATATTTCAATTCACTTACCTTTTATTTTTGAATAAACATATTTTCATTCAGTTTCTAGCACATTAGTGTTTGGATTTCACCCCTTAACCGCACACCACACGAACCTATAATCCTTAACACATTGATTACGAGTCGCCTTCTAAGGGAACCGCTCTCCCTACAAGTCGGTGCAGTAACGTACTCACTCTGGGTATTTCAAATGTACATTGGTCTGTGGGATTAAATCAGTATATTAAATTTCATTTCGATGTAGATATAGCAATAATGATATTGGTATTAAATGTATATTACATATCTAAGGGAGATATAGTACTAACGATACTGTTATTCTATGTATATTGATCTGTGGGAAGGTATCAGTATATTACAGTATATCTATTGTAGATATAGTAATAACGAAACTGCTATTATATGTACATTGATCTGTGGGTAGGGATCAGTATATTACATTATATCTGATGTAGATATAGTAATAATGATGTTGTTACCAAAATTACATTGATCTGTGGGAAGGCATCAGTATATTACATTATATCCAATGTAGATATAGTATAAATGATACTGTTACTCAATGTTCATTGATCTGTGGGAAGGAATCAGTATATTGCAGCAGATCTAATGCAGATATAGTAATAACGATACTGCCATAATATGTTATTAAATGTATATTACATATCTAATGTAGATATAGTAATAACGATACTGTTATTATATGTATATTGATCTGTGGGAAGGAATCAGTATATTACATTATACCTATTGTAGATATAGTAACAACGAAACTGTTATTATATGTACATTGATCTGTGGAAAGGGATCAGTATATTACATTGTATCCAATGTAGATATAGTAATAATGACATTGTTATTAAATATTCATTGGTCTGTGGGAATAAATCAGTATATTACATTACATCTGATGTAGATATATTAATAATGATATTGTTATTAAATGTATATTACATATCAAATGTAGATGTAGTAATAACGATACTGCCATTATATGTACATTGATCGGTCGGAAGGGATCATTATATTACATTATATCTAATGTAGATATAGTAATAATGATATTGTTATTAAATGTACATTGGTCTGTGGGATTAAATCAGTATATTACATTATATCCAATGTAGATATAGTATAAATGATACTGGTATTCAATGTACATTGATCTGTGGGAAGGAATCAGTATATTGCAGTAGATCTAATGAAGATATAGTAATAACGATACTGTTATGAACTGTTTATTACGTATCTAATGTAGATATAGTAAGGACGATATTGTTACAATCTTGCATTGATCTGTGGAAGGTGATCAGTAAATTACATTATATCTAATGAAAATATTGTTATTAAATGTACATTGATCTGTGGGAATAAATCAGTATATTATATTACATCTGATGTAGATATATTAACAATGATATTGTTATTAAATGCATATTACATATCAAATGTAGATATAGTAATAACGATACTGCCATTATATGTGCATTGATCGGTGGGATGTGATCATTATATTACATTATATCTAATGTAGATATAGTAATAACGAACTGTTATTAAACGTACATTGGTCTGTGGGATTAAATCAGTATATTACATTTCATCTGATGTAGATATAGTAATAAAGGTATTGTTATTAAATGTATATTACATATCTAATGTAGATATAGTAATAACGATCCTATTATTATATGTACGATGATCTGTTGGAAGGTATCAGTATATTATATTGTATCTAATGTAGATATAGTAATAACGAAACTGCTATTATATGTACATTGATCTGTGAGATTAAATCAGTATATTAAATTTCATCTGATGTAGATATAGTAATAATGATATTGTTATTAAATGTATATTACATATCTAATGTAGATATAGTAATAACGATACTGTTATTCGATGTATATTGATCTGTGGGAAGGTATCAGTATATTACATTATATCTATTGTAGATATAGTAATAACGAAACTGCTGTTATATGTACATTGATCTGTGGGAAGGTATCAGTATATTACATTGTATCCAATGTAGATATAGTATCAATGATATGTTATTAAAGGTACATTGGTCTGTGGGAATAAATCAGTATATTACATTACATCTGATGTAGATATATTAATAAGATATTGTTATTAAATGTATATTACATATCAAATGGAGATATAGTAATAACGATACTGCCATTATATGTACATTGATCTGTGGGAAGGTATCATTATTACGGTATATCTAATGTAGATATAGTAATAATGATGTTACCAAAATCACATTGATCTGTGGGAATCTAAATCAGTATATTAAATTACATCTGACTAGATTATTAATAATGATATTGTTATTAAAGCTTATACATATCTAATGAGATATAGTAAATAACCGATACTGTTATTCTATGTAATATTGATCTGTGGGAAGGTATCAGATTATTACATTCTATCTATTGTAGATATCGTAATAAGGAAACTGCTATATATGTAACATTGATCGTGGGTAGAGATCAGTATATTCATTATATCCTAATGGAGATATAGTAATAATGATGTTGTACCAAAATTCCATTGACTCTGTGGGAAGCATCCAGTATATTCATTATATCCATGTAGATATAGTATAAATTGATACCGTTTTTATTAAAGTATCTACAATAGTATAATGTAATATACTTGATACCTTCCCACAGATCAATGTACATTACAATAACAGTATCATTATTACCTTCTACCATAGATAAGTACATACATTTAATAACAATATCCTTATTACAATCCTGCATAGATCTGCTGCATTACTGATACCTTCCCACAGATCCAATATACATTTAATAACAATATCATTATTACATATATCTACAAATTAGATGACCATGTATATACTGATACTCCCACAGTACCAATGTAACATCCTAATAACAAGTATCATTATTACTATTATCTACATAGATATATGTAATATACTTATACCTTCCCACAGATCAATGTGCTATCATAAGGGCAGTATCGTTATTACTATATCTACATTAGATATGTGATATACATTTAATGACCAATATCCATTATTACGATATCTACATCAGATGACATTTATATACTGATTTAGTCCCCACAGGACCAATGTACATAATAAACAATATCCATTATGTACTGATATCTACATCAGAGGAAATTTAATATACTGATTTAATCCCCCACAGACCATGTACATTCATAGCAATATCATTATTACTATATCTACATAGATATAATGTAATATAATGATCACCTTCCCACCGATCAATGTACATATAATGGCAGTATCGTTATTACTATATCTCCATTTGATATGTAATATACATTTAATAACAATATCATTATATCTACATCAGATGAAATTTAATATACTGATTTATCCCACAGACCAATGTACATTTATAACAATACCATTATTACTATATCTACATTAGATATAATGTAATATACTGATCCCTACCCACAGATCAATGTACATATATTAACAGTTTCGTCATTACTATATCTACAATAGATATAATGTAATATACTGATACCTTCCCACAGTTCAATGTACATACAATAACAGTATCGTTATTACTATATCTACAGTAGATATGAAATATACACTTAATAACAATATCATTATTACTATATCTACATCAGATGAAATATAATATACTGATTTAATCCCACAGACCAATGTACATTTAATAACAATATCATTATTACTATATCTACATTGGACACAATGTAATATACTGATACCTTCCACAGATCAATGTACATATAATAACAGTATCGTTATTACTATATCTACATTAGATATAATGTAATATACTGATACCTTCCCACAGATCAAATTTAATATACTGATTTAATCCCACAGACCAATGTACATTTAATAACAATACCATTATTACTATATCTACATCAGATATAATGTAATATACTGATCCCTACCCACAGATCAGTGTACATATAATAACAGTTTCGTCATTACTATATCTACAATAGATATAATGTAATATACTGTTACCTTTCCACAGATCAATGTACATACAATAACAGTATCGTTATTACATATCTACATTGATATGTAATATACATTTAATAACAATATCATTATTAATATATCTACATCAGATGAAATGCAATATACTGATTTAATCCCACAGACCAATGTACATTTAATAACAATATCATTATTACTATATCTACATTAGATATAATGTAATATAATGATTAATCCCACGGATCAATGTACATTGATAACAATATCATTATTACTATATGTCCATTTGATATGTAATATACATTTAATAACAATATCATTATTAATATATCTACATCAGATGTAATGTAATATACTGATTTATTCCCACAGACCAATGTACATTTAATAACAATATCATTATGACTATATCTACATTAGATACAATGTAATATACTGATACCTTCCCACAGATCAATGTACATATAATAACAGTATCGTTATTACTATTTCTACATTAGATATAATGTGATATACTGATACCTTCCCACAGATCAATTTACATATAATAACAGTATCGTTATTACTATATCTACATTAGATATGTAATATACATTTAATAACAATATCATTATTAATATATCTACATCAGATATAATGTAATATACTGATTTATTCCCACAGACCAATGTACATTTAATAACAATATCATTGTTACTGTATCTACATTAGATATAATGTAATATAATGATCCCTTCCCACCGATCAATGTACATATAATGGCAGTATCGTTATTACTATATCTCCATTTGATATGTAATATACATTTAATAACAATATCATTATTAATATATCTACATCAGATGTAAGGTAATATACTGATGCCTTCCCACAGATCAATGTAATTTTGGTAACAACATCATTATTACTATATCTACATTCGATATAATGTAATATACTGATCCCTACCCACAGATCCATGTACATATAATAACAGTTTCGTTATTACTATATCTACAATAGATATAATGTAATACACTGATACCTTCCCACAGAACAATGTACATATAATAACAGTATCGTTATTACTATATCTACATTTGATATGTAATATACATTTAATAACAATATCATGATTACTATATCTACATCAGATGAAATTTAATATACTGATTTAATCCCACAGACCAATGTACATTTAATAACAATACCATTATTACTATATCTACATCAGATGTAATTTAATATACTGATTTAATCCCTCAGATCAATGTACATTTAATAACAATATCATTATTACTATATCTTTTTTTTTTTTTTTTTTATTTTTTTTAAACGAGGGGAAAGAAAATGCATTACGCACACCGGGTCAAGATGGTATGTGACCCGGTAGTGTAGGACTCCCGTTCTTCCGGTATACCTACTAAAATAAAACCCCTCGCTCCTCAGCTGCTCCTGGCGCATAGAAAGTCACCTCGGGACCGCCCTATGGCATTACTTCAAGGTTCCTCCAGAAATAACAGGAGGGGGTGGTTTCTTCCTCCTTCCTGTAGGCACGCCACTATCTTTGATGTTTCCCCAGTCTTTTACTCTTTTCTCACTGTGGTCGTCGTCTCCTCCTCCTAGACCTCAAAGCACCGCGTTGTCGACGGTCTCCCCTGCTGGCAGCCCTGTTAAGGTTTTCCCTCTCCCATCTCTCTTTGTCCTTAAGGGCTGTTTCTATAAAGCCTTTTAGAACTACCCTCTTCCTGGGATCTTTAGCGATCATCATAAAATTTTCGGGTGTTACAGCCACACCAATTTTTTGGGTGGCAGCTTCCCTCTCTCTCTGCCAGCGAGTGCACGTTGTTAATAAATGTTCAGGATCATCGACCACCCCTCCGGGGCAAAACCAACAATGGCTATTTGCTGCTTTTTTAAAACGTTCGAGATAGGTTCCAAAGCATCCGTGTCCTGTTAACCACTGCGTGGTCTGGTAGTTTACCATTTCTGGTCCCCACTCGAGCCACTCTTTAATGCGAGGGATAATGCGATGGGTCCAGCGTCCATTCACACTGGCATCCCACTCCGCCTGCCAACGCGTAATGGTTGCCTCTCGCTCTTCCTCTTTCACCTTACCCTTCCTGTTCTGCGGGTCCATATCCTCGTGTTGGTCTTCTAATTTCCTGATCCGCTCAAATATCCTACCCCTTTCGTCGGCCAGAAGGTCGATGGGAGGGAACCCCGTGATCACCATTAGCGCCTCCGTTGGTGTCGTTCGATAGGCACGCGCAACCCTTCCCAGGGCAATTCGTTGCACACTCCTCAGCTTTGCAACGTTCAGCTGGGTTTTCATTGCCCTTCTCCATATAGGAGCCGCGTACAGGGTAACCGACTCTACGATCCTGTAATACAGAGTTCTAGTAGCGAATCCCGCGCCACCAGTGTTGGGGGCGAGTTGAGCTACTACATTCGCATATTTCATAGCCGCATCTGTGACCTTCGCTATGTGCTCTTTGAACACCTGATCTCTAGGAAAGAGCACCCCTAGGTATTTAGCTGTTCTCTGGCTGGTGACTAAAACTCTCCCACATCTGAACTTTAATCCCTCCGGATGTTTCCTACCCGTGAGTAAAATTGCCTCGGTCTTATGTTCTGCCAGCGTTAGTCCTTCCTTACGGTACCATTCAGTGAGGTCAATCAGTGTTTTTTCAGCGACAGCCGTCATCCTGTCTATATCTCTGTCTATTACAATGATCCCAACGTCATCTGCAAAGCCTACCAGGTAAACATCTCTCCTCACCTTTAACCGTAATAGTTCATCATATACGATGTTCCAAAGTGTTGGACCATTAACTGACCCCTGCGGAACTCCGGCAAATACCTGTATTGTTTTATTGCCCTCCGGTGTCTGATACAAGATCCACCTGTCAGTCAGGTAGCTCTTAGTCAAGGCCCTGAGCCGGGGGGGAAACCCTCGTTTCTTTATCTCCCTATGCACACTGGCCCATCTAAGCGTGTTAAACGCGTTCTTAACATCGACTAATATAAGGAGACAGTGTCTTCTTTCTCTTTTCGCCAAGTCCCAGTGCGCCATAACCTCTGAAATCGCATGTATTGTACTGCGACCTTGACGGAAGCCGTATTGGTTTTCCGCCAGATCACACAATTGTAGAGCCTTTGCTATTTTCTTTTTTATTATGTACTCGAATACTTTATTCAGGTTCGACATAATGCTCAGTGGCCTATACTCTTGAGTGGTCGTTGTCATGCCTTCCTTATTCGGTTTAGGTAGTAATACTAACCACCCTGTTTTCCATGCCCGCGGCCAGTATCCCTCTCTGTAATACACATTAAAAACAGCAGCTAGGTACTTACTCGCCTTCGCGCCCAAAGTTTTAAGGGCACCCGCGGGCACACCATCTGGACCCGATGCCTTCTTCGGGTTCGCCCTAGCACAGGCCAGGGTTACATCCCTTGCTGTAATAACATCCTCATCTTCTTTTTCTTTTTCCAGGTTCAGGTCATCTCCCGACGGCGTCATCCTCGTGGGACCTTCATCAACTACTACATCATCAGCAGTCTCCTCACCAGCACTAGTTACGAAAAGTTTGTGGATAACCGCCTCCATCTCCTCCGTGTCCAGCTTGGTCAGTACCTTTCTAGGTTTTATTGATTGTAGGACGGCCTAATATGGTTGGCCCCACGTATCCTTATCTACCGTGTCCATTAATCTCTTCCAATCTTCCCTCTTCGCCTTCCTGATCTCCCAGTTGAGTCGATGTTTAGCTATTTTATACTCCTGGGCTGCACGTAGTACCTCCTCCTCCGCCTTGCTTTTCCTTACCCTTGCGAGTGCTCTCCTTTTACTATGGGCCTGCTTCCGCAATTCCGCAATCTCTTGCGTCCACCACGGGACACGTGTTTTGTTTGCCAAAGTTCCTTTCGTGCGGCTCCTACTTGACTCTACTACTACCTCCAGCTCCTGGATAAATCCCTCCACGTCCTCAGTTGTTTTAGGGATTGCCGGTGACACCGCGTCTCCCCACCTGGCAAGGAATCTGCGTATAAAACTGTGGCAATTTACGGGTCCAATGGCGTCTAATTCTGGAAGACGATTGCAGTGAACACGGTCACCCTGAAAGCTGTGTATTAAATACTGGTGATCAGATGCCGTATAATGATCCAGTACCTGTGACTTCACCAGCACTCCATTGGCTTCAGGATTACAGAACAAAATATCGATCTTAGATCCACTCCCCCTAGTGCAGGTAGCCCCACCGGGCGACAGAATTGGGAAGAGGTCATTAGCCTCGCAGAGCTGTACTAACATCTTGCCTCTTGAACACCACCTATCGCTGCCCCGCAAGGGGGATCTGCTATTAAAATCGCCTAGCACGATGACCTTGTCCGACCTAGTTCTTCTAATTGCAGCCTCCAGTTCGGTCAGTTGTTCGTCCAAGCAATTGGACTCCAAGTTAGGGGAGTAATAACAGCTGAAGACCGTATAGTCATCTACCCTAATTGCTATGTACCCCGGCCCTTTGTCGAGGGCTCTCACGACCTTGAACTTCTTTTCGCCCCGCGGGGTAACCCAAATGCAGGCATCCATTCCACAATCTACGAACCAGCCATTTCCGGCCCTGTTTGGTTCTGAAATTGCAACGATGTCGATTTCCAGGTCTTCCGCTGACTTAAGTAGGAGCTCACGGGCAGCCCTGCACCTGTTCATATTAAATTGCAGTACGTTGATCATTTATTTATTACCAAGTACCTTCATCGCTTCTCTATACATGGGACATCGAATAGATGCCGCCACGTGTTTAGACTCCTCCTCCGAGAGTCCCTTCCTCACACATAGTCGGCACTTAGGCGTAGCCGTGCAATCTCTCATCTGGTGATCCTGGCCACCACACTTTCTGCACACTCCCTTGTCGCTCTTGAACTCGACGCACCTAACGGCTATATAGGTGCGGCACTTATAGCACTTATAGCACCGTACCACCCTGGGGATCTCGCGGACTGAGGCAATAGTCCACCCCAGCCTTATTTTTCCCTTTCTAATTAGGGTATTTAATCTCACCGTAGGTCCTTCAATAACCGCGACCTTATTCATCCTCTGGTCAACTCTTAAAACGCGGCATTTGATATCAACAGGTACCGCTGATGTTTCGCTTACTATCGCTGCGATAACTTCTTCCACCTCCACAGAAGGGTCAATCCCTCTTATTTCAATGTCCGCACGTGGTTGGAGTCTTGAGACCTGCACATCATCGCCCAGAGAGCCTTCAATTTTGTGTCGGAATCCTTCGACATCCGCAGTCTGGGAAAATTCCAAAAGAAGATTTCCTGCACGCGTCTGTCTCATAGCTTTCACCCCTTGCGCACCGGCACCCACTTTCTCCTTCATTCGCCTCAGGACATCAGCAAACGTCACCTTGTCAGCAAAGCGCACGGCAATAGCCTCTGACTTCGGTGGTCTTGTTTTCGACTTATTTGGTGCCATTATTACTATATCTACATTAGATATAATGTAATATAATGATCCCTTCCCACCGATCAATGTACATGTAATAACAGTATCGTTGTTACTATATCTACATTAGATATGTAATATACATTTAATAACAATATCATTATTACTGCATCTACATTAGATATAATGTAATATACTGATACCTTCCCACAGATCAATGTACAAATAATAACAGTATCGTTATTACTATATCTGCATTAGATATAATGTAATATACTGATACCTTCCCACAGATCAATTTACATATAATAACAGTATCGTTATTACTATATCTACATTAGCTATGTAATATACATTTAATAACAATATCATTATTAATATATCTACATCAGATGTAATGTAATATACTGATTTTTTCCCACAGACCAATGTACATTTAATAACAATATCATTATGACTATATCTACATTGGATACAATGTAATATACTGATACCTTCCCACAGATCAATACACATAGAATAACAGTATCGTTATTACTATATCTACATTAGATATGTAATATACATTTAATAACAATATCATTATTACTATATCTACATCAGATGAAATTTAATATACTGATTTAATCCCACAGACCAATGTACATTTAATAACAATATCATTATTACTATATCTACATCAGATGTAATTTAATGTACTGATTTAATCCCACAGATTAATGTACATATAATAACAGTTTCGTTGTTACTATATCTACATTAGATATAATGTAATATAATGATCCCTTCCCACTGATCAATGTACATATAATGGCAGTATCGTTATTACTATATCTCCATTTGGTATGTAATATACATTTAATAACTATATCATTATTAATATATCTACATCAGATGTAATGTAATATACTGATTTATTCCCACTGACCAATGTACATGTAATAACAATATCATTATTACTATATCTACATTAGATACAATGTAATATACTGATACCTTCCCACAGATCAATGTACAAATAATAACAGTATCGTTAGTACTATATCTACATTAGATATGTAATATACATTTAATAACAATATCATTATTACTATATCTACATCAGATGAAATTTAATATACTGATTTAATCCCACAGACCAATGTACATTTAATAACAATATCATAATTACTGTATCTACATTAGATACAATGTAATATAATGACCCCTTCCCACCGATCAATGTACATATAATGGCAGTATCGTTATTACTATATCTCCATTTGATATGTAATATACATTTAATAACAATATCATTATTACTATATCTACATCAGATGAAATGTAATATACTGATTTAATCCCACAGACCAATGTACATTTAATAACAATATCATTATTACTATATCTAAATTAGATATAATGTTATATAATGATCCCTTCCCACCGATCAATGTACATATAATGGCAGTATCGTTATTACTATATCTCCATTTGATATGTAATATACATTTAATAACAATATCATTATTAATATATCTACATCAGATGTAATGTAATATACTGATTTATTCCCACAGAACAATGTACATTTAATAGCAATATCATTATTACTATATCTACATTGGATACAATGTAATATACTGATACCTTCCCACAGATCAATGTACATATAATAACAGTATCGTTATTACTATATCTACATTAGATATAATGTAATATACTGATATCTTCCCACAGATCAATTTACATATAATAACAGTTTCGTTATTACTATATCTACATTAGATATAATGTCATATACTGATCCCTACCCACAGATCAATGTACAGGGTGTAAAAAAATTAATGGTCACGGCTCCAGGGGGTGAATCTACACCCTAGGATCGGTGGACATTTGTAAAAAAAACCTGCCGCAAAATTGTTTATAACATTGAAAATTGTTTTTTTTACACCAACACATTCTGCACACTGAGAGGAGAATAAGTTTGAGAGGAACTATATGTCGCAAACGAACCTTTTCATCAGGAAAAGTTATTAAATAATTCATGGCGATTTGATTGTGTAGTGTTGCACGTATAGGCGAGGGCCTACCACTACCCTGCCACTTGAGCGTATCTACCCCAACGCTGGGGCCTGGCACAGCTGTGCGCCGTACCCCTACCCTAAACTGACACCATGCGACGTTTAAAGGGACAGTAGACCTAGTAAGGTGCATTGACCTACTTGTATAGGCTTCGGTCAAGTGACTTTTCTTATCTTTCACTGTTGGGGCAATACCATTTTAGAATAGCGGGCAAATATTTAAAAATCTGAAAAAAATTGAGGATATAGTCCTATTTGTCCCTTTTACGGACCTGTTTTCAAAAATACGAACACTTTAAAATTGGCCATAGGAAAATTAATTAAACTTAACGCTGCGTCAGGACACGCTGGCTCGACCAGCCGAGTTGCGCGGTGCTAGTAGCGGCCAAGCGGCTATACCTGCTATTGTTAATAGGGTATGGGACCGCTGTGAGGTCTAACAACTATTGAAAACTCACTCTTTGTCAATGATACTTATTGTTATATACATTCAAGTTGTCACTGTTCGATGGAAACCACGAGAAGGTGGTCAGTATTCTTCCATCAGGATGGGATGGGATATGATTAGATTAGGTTAAAGGATAACTATTTGGTTATATTCATGAGCGTCTAATTATATCAATTATTTATAAATTATATAAATTATGGAATGCCCCTGTTTAAAGTAGAATATATCAATACTAAGAATCTAGTACCCTAGGATTTCATGCAATAATAATATATTTACTTACCATTATCTCTGTCTTTACCTCTCCCACAAGACACTGCCGTACTCACCAATGCTCCGTAACAGTCTTGCTTGGTCACCAGCTTCAATGTGTCCACCACCACTGTTTACACAGTTTTCTAATCTGTATTTTAAGTTTCTACGCACTTTATAAACAATGTCTGCTTTGTTTTGAATTTTTTCAAAGGCATAATTAATACGTCCTTTTAAATCCGCCACAGTCCTTATTTCAGTGCCCGATTTATACACAATTTGCTTCACTGCGCCCCACAGAAAAAAATCCAGTGGATTTAAATCGGGGGAGCGTGGAGGCCACAAATGTGGAGCAGGTGTTCTCCCAATCCATCGCGATCCAAACATTTGCGACAAATGTTCGCGTACTGGTCTGCTAAAATGTGGTGGCGCGCCATCGTGCATAAAATAAATCATTCTTCTTCTTTGTTGGGGAATGAGCCTTCTTAATTCTGTGATCAATTGCGATCGCAAAAATTGGCAATATCGTTGGCTAGTTAATGGCGCCGGTAGATAAATAGGACCGATTATATTATCATCGATTATGCCAGCCCACACATTTACTGAAAACCGGCCTTGATTAAAATGCTGTTGCATAACATGCGGATTTCTTTCTGCCCAGATCCTAGTGTTTTGCCGATTTTGGATGTTGGTGTTGGAGAAACTACTTTCATCCGTAAATATAATGTTTTTAAAAAAATCCTCGTTATTCTCCACTTTCCTCAACATCCACTGACAAAAGTTTATCCTCTGTTGATAATCCGATTCCCTTAACGCTTGGACCTTCTGGATACGATATGGTCTCAAGCCTTCTTCACGGATTACACGACGTACCGTCATATGTGAAATATTCACGCGTCGTGCAATGCCACGGAGTCCCATGAACGGATAAGTTCTTGCAAGTGCAATCACTTGCTCTTCCGTCCTCCAATGCGTCCGTGGTCGACCAGCATGGCGGTGGTTGTTGCCGGCGTCTGATGGTGAGGCTTCACTAAAACGGTGGTCCAGTCTTTGGAACTGCCGTCTATCAGGAACGGATCTCATTCGCATTGATCTTCCACTATTTTCTAGCCATTCGCGGTATATATCCCGAGCTAGGGTATAGTCCCTATTAGCTGCATCGATGGCACGGAGCATTTGACGCACATTCACAAATGAATGATTATTGTTTTGGCCACGACGCTCCATAATGCACGGGTGTTTATTACTAATTATTAAAATTAATAACACTAAATAACACTAAATAACACTAAATAATACTATTAACACACTATGCCACACTAGTACTTTACACTTAATATTAACACTATTACTACTACGATAAATAATAATAAAATACAGAAAAACACAAATAACTACACTATTGTTATAATAATAATAATAATAATAATAATAATAATAAACGAAATAAACAAAAGTTCATGCAAAGTAAATACTTTGAGTAAAACTCGAAGGAAATCGTACTCGTTGCGAAATGTTCACTCTGTCGATGTCAAAACGATTCTGACGTTCTAGAGTTCTTGCAATGGCTTTCCAAACCCCAATGAAATTAGTGTTAGTTTTCCACAAAGAAGTCAAATGCGTTGTAGTTGGTTAGAGAAAGTTAAAAATGTGTTTTGGAAGACCATTGAAACCGACAGTTTGGAGTAGAACAAAGTTTACGATGTTCGTATCCTGTGGTGCTTTCCCATCAGAAATTCAGAGATGACAGTAACCAGTTACAAATTTTGCGTGTCTTTTTCCTAGAGACATTCTTTGCAAGGGTAGGCGTCGACAATAAAGAAGAGGAACGCACGTTTTAACATCTGGATTTAAGTAAGCGAAGACATTAGGTTATTTTTTCTATTGTCGATTCCTATCCTTACGCGGAGTATCCCTGAAAAAAGGATACGTGAAGTTTGTGACTGGTTAGCGTCAATCCCGAATTTTTGGTGGGAAAGCACCACAGGATACGAATATTGTAAATTTTGTTCTACGTCAGACTCTTGGTTTCAATGACCTATCGAATCACTCCCTGCATTCTTTATAATTAATTGCATTAATTGCAGCGCATTTTTCCTCTATGTAGAAAACCAACACTATCTTCATGGAGTTCTTGAAAAGCCTTAAAATCGTTTTGACAACAGTAACGAGAATATTTCCAAGCGACAGTCATTCTCCTTTCAGTTTCAATTGAAGCATCTACTTTATTCTTAAGTCTATAATGTTTTCATTATTATCATGATTGCTACCATAATATAGTAATTTATATGTTTTCTTCATTTTTTAATTATGTATCGTAATAGTAATAGTAGTAGCATTGTAGTAATAATAATATTAATTGTGAGTGTAGAATGGTGGTATTAATAAATTTGTCAATAATCCATAATAAATACTCGCACATTATGAAGCGTCATAGAAGAAATAATAATTACACATTTATAACTGTGCATTAAGTGCTTCGTACCATCGATGCAGCCGACAGAAATCATGCCGTATTGATATATTCTACTTTAAACGGGGGCATTCCATAATTTACATAATTTATAAATGATTGATATAATTAGACGCTCATCAATATAACCAAATAGTTATCCTTTAACCTAATCTAATTATATCCCATTCCAACTTGATGGAAGAATACCCACCACCTTCTCGTGGTTTCCATCGGTAAAATGGTATTCCATTCGAAAATGGTATTGCCCCAACGGTGAAAGATAAGAAAAGTCACTTGACCGAAGCCTATACAAGTAGGTCAATGCACCTTACTAGGTCTACTGTCCCTTTAAACGTCGCATGGTGTCAGTTTAGGGTAGGGGTACGGCGCACAGCTGTGCCAGGCCCCAGCGTTGGGGTAGATACGCTCAAGTGGCAGGGTAGTGGTAGGCCCTCGCCTATACGTGCAACACTACACAATCAAATCGCTATGAATTATTTAATAACTTTTCCTGATGAAACGGTTCGTTTGCGACATTTAGTTCCTCTCAAACTTTTTCTCCTCTCAGTGTGCAGAACGTGTTGGTGTAAAAAAAAAAATTTAACAACAATTTTCAATGTTATAAACAATTTTGCGGCAGGTTTTTTTTACAAATGTTCACCGATCCTAGGGTGTAGATTCACCCCCTGGAGCCGTGACCATTAATTTTTTTACACCCTGTACATATAATGGCAGTATCGTTATTACTATATCTACATTAGATATGTGATATATATTTAATAACAATATCATTATTACTATATCTACATTAGATGAAATTTAATATACTGATTTAATCCCACAGACCAATGTACATTTAATAACAATATCATTATTACTATATCTACATTGGATACAATGTAATATAATGATCCCTTCCGACCGATCGATGTACATATAGTGGCAGTATCGTTACTACTATATCTGCATTTGATATGTAATATACATTTAATAACAATATCATTATTAATATATCTACATCAGATGAAATTTAATATACTGATTTAATCCCACAGACCAATGTACATTTAATAACAATATCATTATTACTATATCTACATGGGATACAATGTAATATACTGATACCTTCCCACAGATCAATGTACATATAATAACAATACCATTATTACTATATCTACATCAGATGAAATTTAATATACTGATTTAATCCCACAGACCAATGTACATTTAATAACAATATCATTATTACTATATCTACATGAGATATAATGTAATATAATGATTTAATCCCACAGATCAATGTACATTTAAGAAAAATATCATTATTACTATATCTACATTAGATATAATGTAATATAATGATCCCTTCCCACCGATCAATGTACATATAATGGCAGTATCGTTATTACTATATCTGCATTCGATCTGCTGCAGTATACTGATTCCTTCCCACAGATCAATGTACATTGAATAACGGTATCATTTATACTATATCTACATTGGATATAATGTAATATACTGATGCCTTCCCACAGATCAATGTAATTTTGGTAACAACATCATTATTACTACATCTACATTAGATATAATGTAATATACTGATCCCTACCCACAGATCCATGTACATATAATAACAGTTTCGGTATTACTATATCTACAATAGATATAATGTAATACACTGATACCTTCCCACAGATCAATGTACATATAATAACAGTATCGTTACTACTATATCTGCATTTGATATGTGATATACATTTAACAACAATATCATTATTAATATATCTACATCAGATGTAATGTAATATACTGATTTATTCTCACAGACCAATGTACATTTAATAAAAATATCATTATTACTATATGTTTGCGAGTTGACGTGGTCTGCGAGGTCAGAAGGAATGAGACACGCTTTTTAACGAGCACACTTATTTTAATAGGCACAGAAATATATACAAAGTGATGAAATATATACAAGCAATATTTACAGTTATTCGCGTGGCCGATGATTGCAAATAAAATGCGTGGGCGAAGCGCGGACACTGTATTAAATAACCACAAGTGGTTGCGTGGGCAAAGCGCGGTCGAAAAACTTGTTATACTAACAATGAAGGCTTGATCTGAGCGAGAGCGAAAACAACGAAAAGTGTGCGAGTGCTCTGAGCGTTCGATCAAGAAGAACGGAATCGATGATGGCGTCGATCGTGCCGGTTCCGGCGTGGAAGGGGAACCGCGTGGACAAAGGGGGCCCGTGAGGTGCTGCCGCTCTCGGTAACGACGCACCAACGAATTACTTTCGCTACCAACTTCGTCACGCTGCGTGTACGTAGGGAATTTCGCCAACATTTCCCCCCCGGCCATCAGCGACTGGTCGATGATGTGGTCTGCGTGTCCGCGTCGTCCTGAGAGGGCTGATGTAGAATGGCCAGCTTGGCGATGGGCCGTGTGAGCGTCGTGGTGGCCGTCTTGAGCTCGACGACTCTGGTCAATCCGTCCTTGCCTGGTAGGAGTTTGAGAACTCGTGCCATGGGCCATTTTCCTGGGGGCAAGCGTTCATCAGTAATAAGAACAAGAGTGCCTACCTTGATCTCATTTGACGGGTGATGCCACTTCGAGACTGCTTGGAGTCGTTGAAGATACTGCGTGGACCAGAGTCTCCAACACTGTTGGAGACGCTGCTGCAGGAATTGCCACCTTGACAATCGGTTGACTGAGACGTCGAGAAGCGTGGGCTCTGGCACTGCGTTGAGTGGCGATCCGATCAGGAAATGTCCTGGTGTAAGGGCTGAGAGGTCGTCTGGATCATCGCTGAGTGGTTTCAACGGTCTTGAATTGAGGATGGCTTCGATCTGCGCGAGCAATGTTATTGATTCCTCGAACGTCAGCAAAGCATCTCCAATCGTTCTCTTCAGATGGAATTTGAGAGACTTGACCACCGCCTCCAATTTTCCACCCATGTGTGGAGCGGCAGGAGGGTTGAAGTGCCACTGCGTACCATCCTTGGCGAGTAAAGCTGCGAGGTCTTGATTTTCGCGTGTGCTGTCCTTGAACTGTTTTTGCAACTGCGCGTCTGCTCCTTGGAAGTTGGTGCCGCAATCTGAGTAGAGGGAGGCTGCAGTTCCTCTCCTAGCTGCGAATCTGCGATAGGCTGCGATGAACGCGTCGGCTGAGTAGTCGGTGACAACTTCCAAATGAACAGCTGACGTTGCGAAGCAGACGAATACACAAATCCACCCTTTCTGCGTCTTGGCTCCTCTGCCTTTCCAAGTCTTCAGCGTGAGCGGTCCTGCGTAGTCCACCCCTGTGTGGGTGAACGGGCGTGATGGAGTGACCCGACAAAGAGGTAGTTGGCCCATCAGTTGATGGGCACGGATCCCCCTCTGCCGAGCACACTTCACACACCTCAGGATATGCGTTTTCACTGGAGCTCGTCCACCGAGAATCCAGTAGCGTTGTCTGAGAAAAGCGAAGGTGGATTGCGTACCTCCATGCATGGTCTGACGATGTGCGTGGTCGATGAGCAGTGCAGAGAGTCGTGAATCACAGGATGTTTGCCGTCGTGCGAAAGCTCTGAGTGTTGGAGGCGTCCGCCTACCCTGGCGATTCCCTGATGGTCGAGGTAAGCGGTGAGCCTCGTGAAAGGATACGTGGACGAAAGCGTTGTTCCTTTGGCGAGTGCAGCGAGTTCGTCTTTGAAGTATGCGGATTGCGTGGCCTGAATCCAGTAGATTCTGGCCCTTTCCATATCAGCTGCTGAGATAGAATGCGTGGGCGAAGCGTCCTTTCGTTTGAACAGCATGTCCACGAATTTGAGGCAAAGAGCGGTGATTCTGAGTAGTCTGTGAAAAGAAGAATATTTATAGATCAGTTCCCATGAATATTCTTTTACTGCGTTTGCCGTGTGGAGTGTGACGACAGCACGAGCTTCAGGGGCGCCCAACTCGTCTGCGTCAACACTGGTCTGCTTGGGCCATGAGTTCTGCGGTTGCGTGATCCACGGTGGTTCCGTCCACCAAAGCGTGTGATGTTGAAGCTGTTCTGACGTCATGCCTCTTGACGCGCAGTCAGCTGGATTCGAAGATCCTGGTACATGCCTCCAGTAAAAGTTCTGCGTGATCTCCTGGATCTGGATTACCCTGTTGCGAACGTAATCCTTCCATTTGGAGGGGTGCGTTTTGATCCAAGCAAGCGTGACTTCTGAATCCGTCCACAAAAATGTTTGAGAGACGGTCATGTTCAAAGTAGCGTGAACATGCCGTATCAGTTTAGAGAGTAGCAGCGCTGCTGTGAGCTCCAACCTCGGGATGGTTAGACGTTTGAGTGGTGTCACTCGCGTTTTCGAGCAGACGAGAGAAACTTGGGTACCCGTGGACGGTGCGTGTACGACGAGATAGACGACGGCTGCCATCGCGAGGACTGATGCATCAGCGAAGCCATGAAGTTCAACTGTAGACGTGGTCGTGGTGTTGAACCATCGAGGGATGGAAAGCTTGGCCAAGCTGGTTAAATCTTCCCTGATGCATAACCATCGTTGAGTGATGTGAAGCGGCAGAATGTCGTCCCAACTGAGTTCCTGTAACCAAAGCTCTTGAATAAGAATTTTAGCTCTGATAATTACAGGTGCAACAAAACCGAGTGGATCAAAGAGTTGAGCTACTTCGGAGAGAATGAGGCGTTTTGTAAACTGCGTGCGTTGCGTGGCTGATATGGTCGAGAAGTTCAGCGTGTCCTGATGTGGAATCCATTTAATTCCGAGAATTTTGGTTGCGCAGTCGTCGAATGAAATTGCTGCGTTGGTCTGTTCTGGTGCGAGGTCTTCTAGCAACGATTTGCTTGTGGAATGCCATTTTGCGAGTGGAAATCCACCCGCTTGACACAACTGCGTTAGCTGATTTGCAACGTCCTGTAGATGTTCTGCGGTGTCTGCGCCACCAAAAATGTCATCGACATACCTGCCATTTTTGATGGGTTCCACGGCAAGGGGATATTTCGACCCCTCGTCGTCAGCGAGTTGCAAGAGTGTTCGGATAGCCAAGTACGGTGCAGCTTTCGTTCCGTACGTGACCGTGGTCAGCTGGTACTGCGTTTCTTTCTGCGTATCATCAAGCCAGAGTATCTGCTGCAAGCTCCAGTCATCTGGATGCACCTTAATTCGTCGGTACATCTTCGTGACGTCAGTTGCAAACAGATGTTTGTATCTTCGTATCCAAATGAGAAGATCTGCGATATTCAGCATCAGATTTGGACCAGTATGTAGAAGATCGTTCAGCGAGTATCCTGATGAAGTTGGACTGGAGCCATTGAAAACCACACGTAAAGCGGTGGTCGTGCTGCCCAACTTCAGAACGCCATGATGCGGAAGAAAGTACTGAAACAGACTAGGTATTGAGTCGTTGTTCAGTCTTACCATGTGACCAAGTTGCTCATACTCGAGCATGAACTTGGTGTACAGCTGATTGTACTGGGCGTCCTTACTGAGTCGTCTGAGAGTCCGTTGAAGGCAACTGTGCGCGGTCTGATAAGAATTGCCAAGTGCTCGAGGATGAATTTTGAGCGGCAATCGCACGATGTATCTTCCAGTGGGGTCTCTTGAATGCGTGGTCTTGAAATGATCTTCGCACTCTTGCTCGTCTGGCGTGAGCAAGGGTGCCGTGTTCTGTGGTGGCTCTTCCTGCGTCCAGAAGCGGCTGAGTAACTCACTCAATTGGCGATCAGTATTATTGACTGTCACTTGATGAGAAGTCCTGCGAATTGTCTGAGTGCCCTCGAGGGGCCCGATTATGAGCCAACCGAAAATCGAGAGTTGAGCGATCAACGGTGATGACGTGTTCCGAATAATATTTGGCTTGATGACTTGCCCGTATGCGTCTGCTCCGAGGATGATGTCCACCGGTCTTGAGACGAGAAATTGAGGATCTGCGAGGTTCAATTTCTCGAAGTGCGATGGCTGCGTTGGCTGAGATGGTGGTTCCGATGGCAAGCATGTAGTCACCTTTGAAAGCACGTGTGCTTGAATGGTGACTGAGAGTGGTCTGTAGTTGGAATGGAGGGTAATATTGACCACTCCATTGGTCTGCGAGGTCCTTGCTCCACCAACTCCGTGGACATCCAATGAGGAGCGTTTTCGTCTGAGTCTAAGCTGATTAACTAAAGACTCTGAAATAAGAGAAACTTCAGAGCCTGAATCGACCAGAATTCTTACTTGCTGCGTTGCGAGGTCAGTGTGCACTCTTGCGAGTGCTGTTGCTAGAAGTGTGGTCCGTGGTCTGCGTGGTCTGAATGCGTGGGCTGCGTGGTCCTTTAATGCGTGGGCTGAGTAGGCTGCGTGGGCGTCGACGACTGCACCGACATCTCAATGTGTTGTCGATTGCGTTGAAGTGGCCGGCGTTGTCCTTGTCGTGGGCTGAGTCGATGTGGAGGACTGCGAGGTCGGAGGTCCGGGCACCAATACTCGGATGAGGTTGCCACCATGGAGTATAGTGTGGTGCTGCTCACCGCACAGCTTGCATCGCTGTGACGTACGGCAGCTGCGAAGATTGTGGTGGCCCAAGCAATTTACGCAGAGCTGTTGGGCCTTCACCACACTGAGACGCTCTTCCACATCCTTGTCCCTGAATAGAGGGCACGCTGAGAGGAAGTGATCCTTGGCGCAGAGCGCACAAGGATACAGAGCGGACATGCGTGGACGAGGCGTGGGCGCTGCTCCGGCAGAAGCTCCGGATGTTGTTGGCGTGGGCTGGCTTGCGCTGGCTGCGTGGACGGTGGTTTTCTGCTGGACCAGCCGGATGTCACGGCTGGCGGGGCGCCCTGACGTGGTCGTCGTGGTCTGCGATGACTTCTGCTCCGCCATCCGCTCCACCTGTTCGAGGATGCCGGCTCGAGCTAACAGAAAGTCTGTCAGCTGAGACAGTGGAGGAAACGTCCGCTGCGCTGAGAGCGACTGTTCCCAATGCTCCCGGGTGTCCGTGTCCAGTAGGCGAACCAGAGCGGTCAGCAAATAGCAGTTATGCTCGTCTGCGAGGTCGAATGATTTCAACGCTTGCTGCGTTTCCTCAATTATATTGACCATTTTGGTCAATGAAGCTGCCTTGCGCATTTTCATGGGCCGAAGGTTGTAAAGCCGGTCCATGTGAGATTGGACATTGAGGCTCGTGTTCGAGTAGCGGGCGTCCAACAGTTGCCACGCCTGGCTGAACGCTTCACACGTGGCTGGTAGATGTGAAATCAGCTGCGAGGCGGCCCCAGTCACTGCTCCCTTCAGATAATGCAACCGATCTATATCAGAGAGCTCTGATCGGTTGCCGCTGACGGAGGTGAAGCCATTCTTGAATTCCATCCACCTGCTGTAATCTCCCTCAAATTTAGGGAGAGGTATCTCAGGGAGACGAGACCGCATCTGCGAGGGCGCTGTTGTCGTGGACTGCGTGTTCTGAGCGTCCGTCTGCGAGGTCGGCGTGTTCGGCTTCAGCCTTCGCTCCAGCTGGGCAAGAAGCTTTTTCCCCTTCAGCACTAGCTGTTCTGCGGTGGAGGCCATCTTCTTACTGAAATACTCGTGGCCCAGCTGTGAGACAGGCCACTGGCGACTGAGCATCGCATGCTCCTGCTGGAAGCTGACGTGGAGGTGCAGGAGTGTGTCACGAGTCAGCGTGACTTCTTCCTCAATCATCTCGAGAGGATCTGTAGCAGCCACCGTCTGCAAATCCGCGACAATGACACGGATCGTATCCAGGTGAGCCTCCTGCACCCTTGCGCGCATCTGGAGCTCGGAAGAGAGTCTTGCGGGCGAGCGTGGGCGAATGGTCTGCGTGGACGGTAACGTTTCTTCAGGCAACGTTAACTGCGAGGGCGTGATTGGCGTGGGCGGACGTGCGACCGTTGCCGTTTGAATCGCTGCTTCCGGCACTTGCAGCAAAGAGGGCGCAGCCGGCGCCTCCTCTTCTTGCTTGTCGGAGCGTCCTGCGCCATCTTGGGACGCGGGCGACACATCGCGCGATTTTGGCATTTTCCGATCACTGCGTAAACGTTCACTGCGTGGTCCGAACAAATGTCACTGCACTTAATCCAAAGAGCACTGCGTGGTCGAATGGGCTCGCTTGCCACTTGTACCGCACCCTTCTTGATAGAGTCACAAGGCTCAAAAGCGAGCACGGTCACTACGCGTAATGGCGTCACAAAACCGTTACACGGCACTGCGTCACGCGAACCGGGCGTGTCTCATCCGGCTCGAAGGACCAAAATGTTTGCGAGTTGACGTGGTCTGCGAGGTCAGAAGGAATGAGACACGCTTTTTAACGAGCACACTTATTTTAATAGGCACAGAAATATATACAAAGTGATGAAATATATACAAGCAATATTTACAGTTATTCGCGTGGCCGATGATTGCAAATAAAATGCGTGGGCGAAGCGCGGACACTGTATTAAATAACCACAAGTGGTTGCGTGGGCAAAGCGCGGTCGAAAAACTTGTTATACTAACAATGAAGGCTTGATCTGAGCGAGAGCGAAAACAACGAAAAGTGTGCGAGTGCTCTGAGCGTTCGATCAAGAAGAACGGAATTGATGATGGCGTCGATCGTGCCGGTTCCGGCGTGGAAGGGGAACCGCGTGGACAAAGGGGGCCCGTTAGGTGCTGCCGCTATCGGTAACGACGCACCAACGAATTACTTTCGCTACCAACTTCGTCACGCTGCGTGTACGTAGGGAATTTCGCCAACACTATATCTACATTAGATATAATGTAATATAATGATCCCTTCCGACCGATCAATGTACATATAATGGCAGTATCGTTAGTACTATATCTACATTTGATATGTAATATACATTTAATAACAATATCATTATTAATATATCTACATCAGATGTAATGTAATATACTGATTTATTCCCACAGACCAATGTACATTTAATAACAATATCATTATTACTATATCTACATTGGATACAATGTAATATACTGATACCTTCCCACAGATCAATGTACATATAATAGCAGTTTCGTTATTACTGTATCTACAATAGATTTAATGTAATATACTGATACCTTCCCACAGATCAATATATATATAATAACAGTATCGTTATTACTATATCTACATTAGATATGTAATATACATTTAATAACAATATCATTATTACTATATCTACATTAGATATAATGTAATATAATGATCCCTTCCCACCGATCAATGTACATATAATGGCAATATCCTTATTACTATATCTGCATTAGATCTGCTGCAATATACTGATTCCTTCCCACAGATCAATGTACATTGAGTAACAGTATCATTTATACTATATCTACATTGGATACAATATAATATACTGATGCCTTCCCACAGATCAATGTAATTTTGGTAACAACATCGTTATTACTATATCTACATTAGATATAATGTAATATACTGATCCCTACCCACAGATCCATGTACATATAATAACAGTTTCGTTATCACTATATCTACATTAGATATAATGTAATATACTGATACCTTCCAACAGATCAATGAACATATAATAACAGTATCGTTATTACTATATCTACATTAGATACGTAATATACATTTAATAACAATATCGTTATTACTATATCTACATCAGATGAAATGTAATATACTGATTTAATCCCACAGACCAATGTACATTTAATAACGATACCATTATCACTATGTCTACATCAGATGTAATTTAATATACTGATTTAATCCCAGAGAACAATGTACATTTAATGACAATACCATTATTACTATATCTACATCAGATGTAATTTAATATACTGATTTAATCCCACAGACCAATGTACATTCAATAACAATATCATTATTACTATATCTACATTGGATACAATGGAATATACTGATACCTTCCCACAGATCAATGTACATATAATAACAGTATCGTTATTACTATATCTACAATAGATATGTAATATACATTTAATAACAATATCATTATTACTATATCTACATGGGATACAATGTAATATACTGATACCTTCCAACAGATCAATGTACATGTAATAACAGTATCGTTATTACTATATCTACGTTAGATATGAAATATACATTTAATAACAATATCGTTATTACTATATCTACATCAGATGTAATTTAATATACTGATTTAATCCCACAGATCAATGTACATATAATAACAGTTTCGTTATTACTATATCTACATTAGATATAATGTAATATACTGATACCTTCCTACATATCTAATGTACATATAATAACAGTATCGTTATTACTATATCTACATTAGATATGTAGTATACATTTATTACTATATCTACATCAGATGTAATTTAATATACTGATTTAATCCCACAGACCAATGTACATTCAATAACAATATCATTATTACTATATCTACATTGGATACAATGGAATATACTGACACCTTCCTACAGATCAGTGTACATATAATAACAGTATCGTTATTACTATATCTACATTAGATATGTAGTATACATTTATTACTATATCTACATCAGATGAAATTTAATATACTGATTTAATCCCACAGACCAATGTACATTTAATAACAATACCATTATTACTATATCTACATTAGATATAATGTAATAACCTGATCCCTACACAGATCAATGTACATATAATAACAGTTTCGTTATTACTATATCTACAGTAGATATAATGTAATATACTGATACCTTCCCACAGACCAATGTACATACAATAACAGTATCGTTATTACTATATCTACATTAGATATGTAATATACATTTAATAACTATATCATTATTACTATATCTACATCAGATGAAATGTAATATACTGATTTAATCCCACAGACCAATGTACAATTAATATCAATATCATTATTACTATATCTACATTGGATACAACGTAATATACTGATACCTTCCCACAGATCAATGTACATATAATAACAGTATCGTTATTACTATATCGACATAAGATATGTAATATACATTTGATAACAATATCATTATTACTATATCTACATCAGATGAAATGTAATATACTGATTTAATCCCACAGACCAATGTACATTTAATAACAATATCGTTATTACTATATCTACATTGGATACAATGTAATATACTGATACCTTCCCGCAGATCAATGTACATACAATAACAGTATCGTTATTACTATATCTACATTAGATATGTAATATACATTTAATAACAATATCATTATTACTATATCTACATCAGATGAAATGTAATATACTGATTTAATCCCACAGACCAATGTACATTTAATAACAATACCGTTATTACTATATCTACATCAGATGAAATGTAATATACTGATTTAATCCCACAGTCCAATGTACATTTAATAATAATACCATTATTACTACATCTACATCAGATGACATGTAATATACTGATTTACTCCTACAGTCCAATGTACATTTAATAACAATACCATAATTACTATGTCTACATCACATGTAATTTAATATACTGATTTAATCCCACAGATCAATGTACATATAATAACAGTTTCGTTATTACTATATCTACATTAGATATAGTGTAATATACTGATACCTTCCCATAGATCAATGTACATATAATAACAGTATCGTTATTACTATATCTACATTAGATATGTAATATACATTTAATAACAATATCATTATTACTATATCTACATCAGATGAAATTTAATATACTGATTTAATCCCACAGACCAATGTACATTTAATAACAATACCATTATTACTATATATACATCAGATGTAATTTAATATACTGATTTAATCCCACAGATCAATAAACATTTTATAACAATATCATTATTACTATATCTACATTAGATATAATGGAATATAATGATCCCTTCCCACCGATCAATGTACATATAATGGCAGTATCGTTATTACTATATCTACATTAGATATGTAATATACATTTAATAACAATACAATTATTACTATATCTACATCAGATGAAATGTAATATACTGATTTAATCCCACAGACCAATGTACATTTAATAACAATACCATTATTACTATATCTACATCAGATGAAATGTAATATACTCATTTAATCCCACAGACCAATGTACATTTAATAACAATATCATTATTACTATATCTACATTAGATATAATGTAATATAATGATCACATCCAACCGATCAATGCACATATAATGGCAGTATCGTTATTACTATATCTACATTTGATATGTAATATACATTTAATAACAATATCATTATTAATATATCTACATCAGGTGTAATGTATTATACTGATTTATTCAAACAGACCAATGTACATTTAATAAAAATATCATTATTACTATATCTACATCAGATGAAATGTAATATACTGACTTATTCCCACAGACCAATGTACATTTAATAACAATATCATACTATATCTACATTAGATACAATGTAACATACTGATACCTTCCCACAGATCAATGTACATACAATAACAGTAGCGTTATTAATATATCTACATTAGATATGTAATATACATTTAATAACAATATCATTATTACTATATCTACATCAGATGAAATGTAATATACTGATTTAATCCCACAGACAAATGTACATTTAATAACAATACCATTATTACTATATCTACATCAGATGTAATTTAATATACTGATTTAATCCCACAGATCAATGTACATATAATAACAGTATCATTATTACTATATCTACATCACATGAAATGTAATATACTGATTTATTCCCACATACCAATGTACATTTAATAACAATATCATACTATATCTACATTAGATACAATGTAACATACTGATACCTTCCCACAGATCAATGTACATACAATAACAGTAGCGTTATTACTATATCTACATTAGATATGTAATATACATTTAATAACAATACCATTATTACTATATCTACATCAGATGTAATTTAATATACTGATTTAATCCTACACACCAATGTACATATAATAACAGTTTCGTTATTACTATATCTACATTAGATATAATGTAATATACTGATACCTTCCAACAGATCAATGTACATATAATAACAGTTTCGTTATTACTATATCTACATCAAATGAAATGTAATATACTGATTTATTCCCACAGACCAATGTACATTTAATAACAATACCATTATTACTATATCTACATCAGATGTAATTTAATATACTGATTTAATCCCACAGATCAATGTACATATAATAACAGTTTCGTTATTACTATATCTACATTAGATATAATGTAATATACTGATACCTTCCTACAGATCAGTGTACATATAATAACAGTATCGTTATTACTATATCTACATTAGATATGTAGTATACATTTATTACTATATCTACATCAGATGTAATTTAATATACTGATTTAATCCCACAGACCAATGTACATTCAATCACAATATCATTATTACTATATCTACATTGGATACAATGGAATATACTGATACCTTCCTACAGATCAGTGTACGTATAATAACAGTATCGTTATTACTATATCTACATTAGATATGTAGTATACATTTATTACTATATCTACATCAGATGAAATTTAATATACTGATTTAATCCCACAGACCAATGTACATTTAATAACAATACCATTATTACTATATCTACATTAGATATAATGTAATAACCTGATCCCTACACAGATCAATGTACATATAATAACAGTTTCGTTATTACTATATCTACAGTAGATATAATGTAATATACTGATACCTTCCCACAGACCAATGTACATACAATAACAGTATCGTTGTTACTATATCTACATTAGATATGTAATATACATTTAATAACTATATCATTATTACTATATCTACATCAGATGAAATGTAATATACTGATTTAATCCCACAGACCAATGTACAATTAATATCAATATCATTATTACTATATCTACATTGGATACAACGTAATATACTGATACCTTCCCACCGATCAATGTACATATAATGGCAGTATCGTTATTACTATATCTACATTAGATATGTAATATACATTTAATAACAATACAATTATTACTATATCTACATCAGATGAAATGTAATATACTGATTTAATCCCACAGACCAATGTACATTTAATAACAATACCATTATTACTATATCGACATCAGATGAAATGTAATATACTCATTTAATCCCACAGACCAATGTACATTTAATAACAATATCATTATTACTATATCTACATTAGATATAATGTAATATAATGAATCACATCCAACCGATCATGCACATATAATGGCAGTATCGTTATTACTATATCTACATTTGATATGTAATATACATTTAATAACAATATCATTATTAATATATCTACATCAGGTGTAATGTATTATACTGATTTATTCAAACAGACCAATGTACATTTAATAAAAATATCATTATTACTATATCTACATCAGATGAAATGTAATATACTGATTTATTCCACAGACCAATGTACATTAATAACAATATCATACTATATCTACATGATAAATGTAACATACTGATACCTTCCCCAGATCATGTACATACAATAACAGTAGCGTTATTAATATATCTACATTAGATATGTAATACATTTAATAACAATATCATTATTACTATATCTACATCAGATGAAATGTAATATACTGATTTAATCCCACAGAAAAATGTACATTTAATAACAATACCATTATTACTATATCTACATCAGATGTAATTTAATATACGTGA